>NC_079440.1:46627465-46867465 GCF_903798145.1 Danio aesculapii | reverse complement strand
TGCCCTTTTACTGCAGGACCTTTAAAATTAGATTGTCCTCAGATAAGAATGCGATGAAAAAACTTTCTTTTCTGTCTCTCTAACAAGGCCTATTCTCTCTTGACTGTTGTCCTTGTCTGAAATGTAGTTGAGAGGTTGGTTTAAGCGACATCTTTACTCACAGTCACTGTTCTCAAGCACTCAGTATGATGTCAGTGTTTTTTTCACTGCCCTCTTTTTCCCCTTTGTGAAAAAATAAATAAATAAATAAACACACCAGTCACAGGGTTTCCAGATCCCCTGGAGGGCTGGCCTGGGACTTAGAGTGTCTATCACAGAAAAACGCTTGGTAGATTTTCCACAAAATGGAGCTTTTTGACACCAAAACATTAACAATATAATTCGTTGGCCGAAAGCAGCTCACTTGAGAATACTGTAGTGTTGCATACATGGGGGATGGGGTTTTGTACTATTAATCTAAATAAAAAATGTCACTTAAATACCTTACCATATTGGGTAAATAAGAGAAAAAATGATTAATTTCAATGTATTTACAACATGCGGCTTTGAATAACAAAACCTGTTATAGGTTTCCATTTTGCCACAACCCAGCACTGACAAACACCCATACACTCATTCGCACACACTCATACACTACCAATTTCAATTACTATAGCCAATTTCAATTACTATATTAAATTGTGTAAATGACACATTTTGATTTGACCCAGTATCATTTTTGTTCTAATGTTTTCAAAAGGTAAATAAATGCTCTATTAGCATTATAAATGTTTTTCCATGAATTTAAGAGAACCTTGTCAGAGGTTTGGAATGACAGAGCACTGCCATTTTTAACTAAACCACTTCTTTAATACAGATTTCATCCAGAAAATAACTCCCTTATTATACTGCAATCACCATCACGACAGGCCTTTTATTTTATTTATTTATTCATTAATTTATTTATTTATTTCTGTGAGATAAGTAATCAGAGAAGCCAGAATGTTTCTCTGACAGCACATGGGCAATACTTCAAAACAACAGGCTCTGTCAGCTTTGAGAATGACGCTTTGAATTAAAGTCCAACTTCATCAGACATAAATGAGCGACTGGATCAAAAAGGCATGAAATGCATGCAAAGCTTTTGTTACCAATTTCCCCTGCCCTAGGGAACATATGCTAAAGTGGAGGTAGTCAAATTAGACAGCAAACTGCATACTGAACTGATGCATATTCTAAGTCTGAAAGGGGGAGAAAAATAATAAAACATACCATCAGAAAAGCATCATGAAATCTTTAACAATCAACCTTAAGGTTAATCGACCTTTAACAAGGTCTGATAATGACATCCAATACAATCTATAGTGTCTGGTAGGGCTTCACTATTATGTGAAATTAAATCAAGATTGTGATTCAGCAAAACTACAAATATCCCACAAAGAAGAGACACTATCTACTGTAGTGATGGGAGATACAATTGCTTCACGAAATTAATCACTATTTTGAAACGTTCTATTAGTATTGACTTTAAGCATATTGCAAACTTTAAATTGAAAGTATAACCTATAAATGAACTTAGCTTATCATCTAAAATCATAAGATGCAAAGTGTCAGCATATTGTGTATTCTTTTATATATTTTTAAGACTTTCAAGGCTTCAAAACTGTTTGTTCTATGGTGGACTTTACTAAACAGGCCAACAAGAGACTATTAACTAATATTATTATTATTATTATTATTATTATTATTATTATTATTATTATTATTATTATTATTATTATTATTATTATTATTATCATCATTATTATTATTATTATTATTATTATTATTATTATTATTATTATTACTATTATTACTATTATTATTATTATTATTATATTTAAAAATACATTCCTTTTCTTGTTACAAATGTCTCATTAAAATGTCTACAAATTTATAATCTATAAAAATCTATAAAATCTGGTAAAAAATAAAACACATATATATTTATAAATAACATATACACACACACACACACAGTTGAAGTCAGAATTATTAGCCCCCCTGAATTATTAGCCCTCCTGTTTATTTTTTTCCCCGATTTCTGTTCAATTTTACTAGATATTTTTCAAGACACTTCTATACAGCTTAAATTGACATTTAAAGGCTTAACTAGGTTAATAAGGTTAACTAGGCAAGTTAGGGTAATTGGGCATGTTATTGTTTAATGATGGTTTGTTCTGTAGACTATCGAAAAAAAATTGCTTAAAGGGGCTAATAATTGATCTTAAAATGTTTAAAAAAAATTCAAAACTGCTTTTACGCTAGCCGAATTAAAACAAATAAGACTTCTTCTAGAAGAAAAAATATTATCAGACATACTGTGAAAATTTCCTTGCTCTTGCTCTGTTTCATCAATTGGGAAATATTTAAAAAAAGAAAAAATATATACAAAGAGGGGCTAATAATTCAACTTCAACTGTATATATGAATCAACATGTTTATTGCATCAACACTGGGGGCGATTTGAGTAAACTGATGTGGATTGTATGGTATTCCACAGATCGCCCATAACCGGAGAACCATCACACTGACATGACATAAAGCCCTGTTTATTGAAAAGACATGACCTTGTAAATTTCATACTCACTCCAAAACTTATTAAAAAAGATTTATAAAGGTTTAGAAGCTTAATCAAGCAGTGTTTCAAAAGCAGCTATCACTATGGGGATTTAAACAGAGCTAAGGATTTAACTACGAAATCATCTGACAAAAGGATTTTTTTTCCAAACAAATCAACAAGTCTTGGGGTGAGTTAGGAGTGTAAACTTGCTATTAAATGCAGTATTTTTTACGTGATTTCAGGTCAGTAGCAACCATAGATATATACATTAGATATCGCATACAAACCCTGAGCATGCTTCAATACTGCTGCCATATTTGTACTGTGCTTCCAGGACAAGTCATTCAACAGCACTTAGTCAAGACTAAAGTCAATCTGAAGATGCTGGACTTTTGCGCTGCGTACTGGTGTAGTAACGAACAAACAATGAAAACAAAGCATAAAAGCAGAACATTTTATAGGCAAGATTTCGTTTTTTTTTTTTTTTACGATTTTGTATGTTACAAACTTTTGTGCTAAAGTAACGTTATTAATGATAATAATCACTCACTGCATTGACCATAAAGCAAAGTAGCATCAACTTGCACTATAATTCTAAACTTATGCTAGTTTTTTTTATAATAAAATCAGCAAATAATGTAAATGAAATATGACAAGACGCTGCAGTGCCAGAAACTTGTATTTTTGTGGGCTAAGTGAAGTGACGGCTAGTTTTTAAGTAATTTATAAAGGTGTCTGATAACATAACAGTGCCTGCACCTCAATCTACCTATGTTCCACTCTAAATTATTGAATATTAAAAATGTTATGTATCATTCAGATCAGAAATGTGGATTTGCACATTGAGACGCAGGGATATCGATGGTTCACATGAATCATTCATAACAGAGATTCATTCACAAACTAACCAAAATGGCGGCTCTATTGATGCATTCCTTGCAAGTGACAACAACAGCGTAGGCGACATCTAAATGTATATATCTATCAGTAGCAACATAGAGCCATAGATTACTGACAAGTGATGCAGCATGTCAAATCATAAAACGTGTGTCATCAATTTCAGATCTACAATCTACAATCTTTTGTGTAGCTTTTCTTACTATGAAGAGATGAAAATATCTGTATTACTACTGGTAAACTCATAATGCTACTGTAACTTGGTCACTCGAAGCAAGTCTTAGCCAATCACATAGCATCATTTGGTCTCCTTCCCTGCATACTGCCATAGAGAGTGCTAGCATTAGCCATTTTGCTTTTAGGCTAATCATTTTAGGCTTGCCTTCAATAGGCTTTGACACTTCTCCATCTGAAAGCAGCTGTGGGAGATTTACAGCTGATTACCAGCCAGTTTTCTGCCAAAATGCGCATAAATATCACCTTTGATTAATCTCCCAGCCCTAGTGTCTGGCTTGTAAGATGTGCAGGAAATGAAAAGTACAAAAAAAACTAATGTTGTAGGCATCATCACAATGAAGCTCATTAGTACAAAGGTGACAATGCAGAAATTCATATGAAACGGCATGATGTGCAGTAGTAAACATCATTATTCACAATTATCCAGCATTGAATTTTTTGCCATTAAGGTGTCTTCCATTCGTTGAGTAGCTTGTGATTTGTGTCTTACTTAAAGATGTGCTAATGGTTTCCAGTGTCTATGAAGTCCAGTTGAATCATCGCCGCCTTATGCTTGAATCAATATCGAGATGTAAGACCGAGGCCTTTTTTTCTCTCACCTGCTGATTTGAGATGGCCTTAATTGCTGAAAGCTATTCAATTGATAAGGAATCACTCCCATTAGTGTGCAGCTCATTAACTCACAACTAATTAAAGGGGTGAAATGAGAGACAGAGCCGGCTAATTAATTGAGCTCAGTGCGCTATATCCAAACAGAATGGCTGGCGTGATCGTCGTTTCAACAAACTTAGATATAATGTATGCACGTTGTAGCAGGGAAAATGAGGAACTAAGAAGCAAGTGCTTTTCATCAAATTTGACCTTAAAAAAACTAAAAAACTAAAAATAGATCAAATCATGTGACAGTTCAAATTTAAATAAAGGCCACCCAGGGGAAAAAAAAATGGATCCTTTACAATTAAGTTTCATTTATGTACATACTGTAATAATTTTAACACATTCTACATGATTTATTAAGCAATGTATTAACTAATACAGTTTTTCATTAAATGGTTTATGATATGGGTGGTACAGTGGCTCAGTGGTTAGCACCTCACAGCAAGAAGGTCACCGGTTCGAGTCCCAGGCTAATTGGCATTTCTGTGTTGAGTTTGCATGTTCTTCCCATGTTTGCCTAGGTTTCCTTCGGGTGCTCCGTTTCCCCCACAGTACAAAGACATGCGCTATAGGTAAATTTAGTAAACTAAATTGGCCATAGTGTATGTGTTTGTGTATGAATGAATGATTGATATTATAAAAGTATATATAAAAGGTAATTTTTTGTGATATATTCACATATTCAATATACAGCTAAAGCCAAAATGATTCAAAATTATCTGAAATATTGCCGAAGTGACGTTTAACACATTTTTTAAACGCAATAGTTATGAAAACCCATTTCTAATAACTAATTTCTTTTGTCTTTACCACGATAACAGTATAATATTTAGGTTATTTTGAAAGATACTAGTATTCAAGTATAATAAAGGCTTAACTATATTAATTAATAACTAGGCAAGTTATTGGATTCCAGTAATTTGTTCTTTAGACAATCAAAAAAAATGAAAAAACACTTTTATTCCAGCCAAACAGAAAGAAATAAGACTTTCTTCAGAAGAAAACTATTATAGTAAATACTGTAAAGCATAATTTGGGATATATTTGAAAAAGATTTACACAACTGAAACCCCATACGCAACCACTGAATGGTTGAATCAATACCAAATACATCAGTTAATAAATAAACTCACAGTAGCCTAACCATTTTTAAAAGTTATAATTCATCTTAACAACACAACAATAAAGCTCTGCTTATATACAGTATATGAGCAGAAATCAAGGTTAAAGTAGCTCTGTAATCTGTGTTTTCTGTGTTTAATCTGGTTTTGCGAATAGCACACTTGGCTCTGCTGGAGGATCTAGTGAGATCACATCTGTAACATACGTTTGATCAGAGTGACGAAAGGCTGTAAAGGCAGTAAGCCCATTTAAGGATTTTGTTTGCCTATGCTGCAGCAAAAGACCAACTTTGTGCAAGTAATCACTCATTTACAAAAAACTAAAAAAATTACATTTTTATTGTTTACACATAGACAATAACAGTTGTGTTTTTTAAAATATAACCTTTAAAATCCATTTTCAAATAAGTGTGTAAATGAACAGCCACAGTGCATGAAAAAAATCCTTAAGTTTAAAACTTTTGTAAATATACTTTAAGAAGCAAACAAAATATTTCTAATCCTTTTTGAATTCTGATATTTGTGGTCCAAATTGTTTGCAAAATGAAAAAAAAAATAAAATAAAAACAAATAAAAAGGCAAAGAAGAAAAAAATAACTATTAAATAAATAAAAGGCAAAGAATCATATGCTGTTTTTCTCTGCCCTCAGACACACACACACATAAACACACACACAAAAACATACTTGCAATGCAATTACACTGCAGGGAAGTCATATCTGGGTGCTGCTGTATGGATTATAATAGCAGTCATTTTATAAATATTAGTGCTGGTGCATATTTTCAGCCTGGCTGGTTCCATTCATTCTTATTAGACGACAAACAGAAACAGACTCCCTTGTTTTGGATGCAAAAAGCTATGCATGCTTTATCAACAATAAAATATGATCATAGAAATGAAAGCTACACTGGTAAAAATAGATACATTCATGCATCTACAGAAAGAAAGAAAGAAAGAAAGAAAGAAAGAAAGAAAGAAAGAAAGAAAGAAAGAAAGAAAGAAAGAAAGAAAGAAAGAAAGAAAGAAAGAAAGAAAGAAAGAAAGAAAGAAAGAAAGAAAGAAAGAAAGAAAGAAAGAAAGAAAGAAAGAAAGAAAGAAAGAAAGAAAGAAAGAAAGAAAGAAAGAAAGAAAGAAAGAAAGAAAGAAAGAAAGAAAGGACTCTTGAAGTCTAAATAGTTAACCCTTCTGGGATTTTTTCTTTTTCAAATATTTCCCAAATGATGTTCAGAGCAAGGAATTTATCACAGTATTGTTGCAGTATTTCTTATACTATTTTTTCTTCTGTAGAAAGTCTTGTTTGTTTTATTTCAGCTAGAATGTAAGCAGTTTTTATAAAAAAAAACATTTAGGGTCAATATTATTTTAGGGTCAATATTATTAACACTCTTATATATTTTTGAAGGTCTTTTTTCTGTTACAGAAAAAAGCCTAATTACCCTAACTTGCCTAAATAACCCAATTAACCTAGTTAAGCCTTTAAATTGGACTTAAAGCTGAAAACTAGTATTTTGGAAAATAGATAAAAGAAATCTGTTATTAGAAATTAGTTATTCAAACTATTATGCTTAATGTATTGAAAAAAATTCTCCCGTTAAACAGAAATTGGATAAAAAAAATACAGGGGGCTAATAATTCAGGAGGCCTAATAATTATAACTTCAACTGTACAGTATATGTGCAGTGTAATATCAATGTATTTTAGCTATATTGTCTGCATATCTTCTACATAGCTTCTACATCTTTGTACTGACTTGGTTAATTGATTGCTTGATTACTTGAGTCAGATTACCTACTGTAAATTCCATTTACATTCAGTAATACTGCATTTATCGTTTTGAACGGATTGGCACTACAGACAGAGAACAAAAAAACTCATCAAATTAAATCAAAGAATCCACTTGTCATATTTAGCTTGCTATGCACATCTATTTTGATAAATCATATTCTTGTGCTGTCCATCACGGTGGTTATCTCTGAGTCAATCACTGCAGTTTTGAGCGTGAATCCTGCATTTACTGTACATGGTGTCTACACTTTGAATTCTATTGTAACTACCTCTGACTGGCCATTGTGTTCTAGAACATATCAGCACTGTATGTCTACACTGTTCGACATTTCAAAAACAGGTGATAGACAGAAATCTATGAACTTAAAAAAAACATGTAAAATAAAAATGTAAAATATGAACTGGAATGTTTGTCAAGTCTGTGTTGCCAAATGTTATTATTACAGCTTTACTGTAATAATATAATTTATTCATTCATTTTCTTTTTGGCTTAGTCCCTTTATTATTCTGGGTTCACCACAGCGGAATGAACCACCAACTTATCCAGCATACTTTTTTACACAGCGGATGCCCTTCCAGCCGCAACCCAACACTGGGAAACACCCATACACTCTCACATTCACTACAGATAAATTAGCTTACCCGATTCAACTACAGCACATGTCTATGGACTTGTGAGGGACACTGGATCACCTGGAGGAAACCCAAACAACACGGGGAGAACATGCAAACTCCACACAGAAATATAATAATATAATTATTATACTTAAATATTTATTATACTTATTATAGTATTATAATTAATAACACTGCTAATGGTGCTCAGGAATACTGAGGCGGTGTCTCACAATTCTTTCTTTATTCACTTTTAGATGTACATTAATTTTAGCAAAATGTGTTATATTTTGTCAAGTACATGAGCAAAAAAAATGTAAGAACAACTGAAACTACAAGAATGCAAAAAAGTTTGAGTGGACTTGAATAATTGAAGAATAATTGACAGTTTAATTATTAGAAACTACGTGATTCCATATTGAATTTCAATTTGTATATTGTTTTCTTTCTTATTATTGATGCTGGTTTGAAGTTATTGAAGCTGGTTTGAAATGGTCTACATAATAATGGTTAGCACTTTCTTTTACGGTCTATTTTTTTGTACTTATCACAGTCATTACATCAACTGTGAAATAGTCTACAACTGAATCTCAACATGTATTTACTTTGTATAACCCAGTACTTAATTAGACTGTATATAAGACTAGGTAATACAGTGTAAATACGCGACAAGTACACTTAACTATTACAGTAAAATAAAGTGCAATCAAAAAGTGCAAGATTTGACTCATCTATGATTAGAAGACCCACATTTGAACAGTCATTTACTGTATATTCCAATTATTGTTTATTGAATTCTGGCTTTTAACACATTGCTGTTTCCTGCAATTCTCCAACATAAAGTAGCGGCATTTTTGTGGTCAGTTTGAGCAGATATTCACTCACCAGCCACTTGTACACCTGTCCAACTGCTCTTTAACTCAAATTTCTAATCAGCCAATCACATGGCAGCAACTCAATGCATTTAGGCATGTAAATTTTTTACATGTAAAAAATAGCTGTGATTTCAACTGTAAAAAGCTTACAGTAAAAATCCGTAACCTAGGTAACAGTATGTATGTTTTACATATACGGCGAATAACCGTAAATTGACTTTCCCAGAATTCCCTGCATGGCACATCACTTTTTCGCTCTTTAAGGTCTCAAAACTTAGGGCTTCTGGTAGTACCTAGAATAGCAAAGTCGAGTAAAGGAGGTCGAGCCTTCTCATTTATGGCTCCTAAACTCTGGAATAGCCTTGCTGATAACATCCGAGGCTCAGACACACTCTCCCAATTCAAAACTAGATTAAAGACCTATCTGTTCAGTAAAGCATACACTTAGTGCACCACTTAGGGGGTTTCCACACAGGTTATGCATCTTGTTGATATACACTGTGAACATCAGCTACGCTAATTATTTTCTTTATTCTCCATTTCCACCTGGGGATACTCTTCCCGAGGCCCTCAGACTATGCAGAGCCACTGATTCGATCCAAGACCAACGACGAGATGATCCCAAGGTTTCCATATCCTGGACCAGGCCGAATCCTGAGCAGCTACTGTGATGGTCATGGCAGAGTGGAGAACATGAGACTGATTCCTGTGACGCTCCAGAGACAGACGAGTCTTCGCTGAGGCCAGCTTCCAGCCTCCGCCACTGAGACTGCAGCTCTGCACAAGACGTTTGGCCAGCGGAGAAATTAAAATGGTCGTGCCCAACTGAGCCTGGTTTCTCTCAAGGTTTTTTTTCTTCACTTCCGCCATTAGTGAAGTTTTTTTTCTCTCTCCGCTGTCGCCACTGGCTTGCATGGTTCGGGATCTGTAGAGCTGCGCATCGTTGGATTTGCCCTTCAATATTTGGACTCTCAGTAGTGATTATTAAACCACACTGAACTGAGCTCAACTGAACTGAACTTAAACACTACAAACTGAACTACACTGTTCCTATTTACTGTGACCTTTTATGTGAAGCTGCTTTGACACAATCTACATTGTATAAGCGCTATACAAATAAAGGTGAATTGAATTGAATTGAACTTTTTATGCTTTTTGTTGACATTACTATGAATCTTTTTAGTTGTTTCCCCATCAGTTATGTACATTAGAGATTTATGTTACATCTAATGTAGATAAACAATGTTTATTTCATGACTTTAATTTTATGCGGGTTACCATACTGGTGTTTAGTAGCTGTGTGAAAGACACCGAGAACCTTCCATACACTGATACACTTTTTTGCTTGTGGGAAAAGTTGTTAGGGATGAGCATTGGTTCATTATGAAACTTGCATATGGCTGTGTTAACGTGTCTATCTGTGTAACAAAGGATGTGTAGATTTTGGTAATACAAAAGAAAGACACATTACATCTGTAAATTAATAAAATACGGTAGTTTAAAGTAAAAATGAAAAATTACTTTTACGGTTTGTACCGTATTTTTAACAGTAAAATACTGGCAACCACAGCTGCCAGTTTTTTACCGTAAATTTTACAAATTTATTTACCAGTACTAGTGTGTAAGGTGTACCTAATAAAGTGTCCGGTGAGTGTGTATTGAATGTCACACTGCACCTCATAATAGCTCATTGCTTTAGGATGTAAAGATATTTTTACTGAAAACAGGACAAACACATCGATTAAAATTAGAAAACTTGGACACAATGTCCTTTTTTGACCACAAACTGTGTGGCAAACAGCAGCGCATTTGGGTCAGCGTCTTGTTACATTTTTTTCTCTCTCTCCCTCCAAAGGTTGTGTCAATAATTTAATAACAAATGCTGCTTTAATGTTTAAAAAAATTACATGCTAAATCATTTACAACGACTTCTGAGAGTTGAAGCTAAGGCCTAACATTGGCTTTCTTTTCCATTCAGTGGGTGTTTTTATGCCTCCCTTTCCCTCCATTTCTCCTTGAGGAGGTTTCATCCACAGTTAATCGGCTCTTTTTTTTCTCCTCATGAAACATTTCTGAACAGATGTCCATTGAAAAAAGAGAGAAGAGTGTGTGTTGCAAAAGAATGGGAAGGAAGAAAGACATGGAGTTTACAAAAATTAAATAAATAATAAAAAATGAAGTCCTGAACTGTGGTTCCACGGACACACACGCCAACTTAGCTATTTTTAGCTGCTGGTACTGAGCCAGGGGACATGAGCTGTGGCGGCCAAGGTGGCACGGACAGAAAAAAAAAAGAGAGAGAGAGAAAGACATTCATGAGAGCGGTTTCTTATCAGGGAGTTGAAGATTACTCCTGCTACTTTTTTACTGCAGCCCATCACCTCTGTGGCCCTGGAGGCTGCACTCATTTACAGAGTTCAGACGTAAAGGACAGCAAGCTGAGAGAGTAAACACATAAACAGACCTGCACTCTCCCTCCCTCGCTCCTTCTGTGAGATACCGCTTCCTTCACCCACAGCAACTAATGCCCTTCTGTGGCCAGGAAAACACACATCCATACTGCTCCCAGTCAGTTTGTCTCAAGCTTATACTGTCACAGGTTGTGTTTTTTTCTTCCCCCTGCTGCATTGTATGACAGTTAGGAACAGAATGTTTTGGGGTTTAAATACCAGTAGTACAATAAATGCTAGAACAGCTAGTTGTCACACTTTTTTCCCAGTATGTGTCTATATGAAAAGCCTATATGTCTATAGTCCATACAAAACATCAGCCTCTTTCATGCAGTAATTGCAGCAAATTACTGTGCTCTTTACACAAGCTATGTCCACCAGTAAATTCCACATGCCTTTTCTACATTAACCTGGATAAAAAGGCATTTTTCTATATCTGCAGAAATATAACAATGACTGCATACAGACGAAAAGTGCCCCTGATATTGATTTTTAAAAATGACTTTTCACGCAGCGTGTAACACAGCTCTAAGCGAACGAAAACATCCAGCTGAGTTTTAAATCTGAAAGTACATCGTGTATTATTAGGTCTCAAAAAGAAAGACGCAACTTAAAGTCGTTTTAATGAGTCGCTCTCCAAATGTTCAACATTTGAATGAAGCATTGACGATTTGCAAACGAATCGTTTTTATTAACTTCTATGTGAATCACCAAAATGAACTGAATTACTGCATCTCCAGTAAGCATTTGTAGTGATAATTGCATTTATCACAAATATTAACATCAATATTTTGGTATTGATATTAGTATTTTAGCACCAATTAATCTAGTGATAATTGGATTAATAACAAATATTAACATCAATATTTTGGTATTGATATTAGTATTTTAGCACCAATTAATCTAGTGATAATTGGATTAATAACAAATATTAACATCAACATTTTGGTATTGATATTAATATTGATATTTTAACCTCTCGTAGGGCACAAAATAATAACAGATAAATAAATCCCTTTAAACAGGGCACCAGACAGCTTCGACTGTCAAAATAATTAACAATGACATATTGGTAATTGAAATATACAAATGTAAAGGTGTTTATTAACTGGCCAAATCTTAGTGAGATTGTTTGACCTATAGAGCCTTTTACTTTATTTTCAACACAAGGAAGACACAAATGTAATAAATGTGTATTTATTAACAAAAGAGTAAACAAGGGTAACTAAAATTACTAAATGTACAATAAATGAAGTGCATAGGCGAGTCATGAAGGTGATTAAGTTGAGAATTGTGATCCCGAGTTACTTCAGCTTCCTCTTTGAATGTTTTTATCCTTTCTCTAGAAGGCGGGATTGAAAAGATGTCACCTTTCAAATCCAGCATTGTGATTAGATGAACCAGTAAGTTAGTCACTGGAAAGTGTCATTCATAGTGTGACCAGCATTTGCATAGCCATAGTCCACAGTTAAACTCATTCATTCATTTTCTTTTCGGCTTAGTCCCTTTATTAATCCGGGTTTGCACACAGCGGAATAAACCGCCAACTTATCCAGCATTTGTTTTACACAGCTGATGCCCTTCCAGCTGCAACCATTCTCTGGGAAACATCCATGCACACTCATACACTACAGACAATTTAGCCTACCCAATTTACCTGTACCGCATGTCTTTGGACTGTGGGGGAAACCGGAGCACCCGGAGGAAACCCACGCCAACCCAGGGAGAACATGCAAACTCCAGCACTACCTACTGCGCCACTGCGTCGCCCTCACAGTTAAACTGTTATTATATTTAAGAGTCTTAAATATTTTCTAAGCATAATTCACTTTCCAAACCACATCTAATTTACCTAATGCATTGTTGCCAGTATATAGAGTCTAAACATCCCTATTTAATGTTGATCTTTACCTAAGCATTCATATATAAACATTAATAAGCAAAGTTTTTAAAAGCAGTGCATATTAAATATATACATGATCATTTGAATCTAAAGGTCTATGAAGTTTAATATTCCATTTGTGTCTCTTTTGTGAAATGGAAGTATTGTGGTCCATGTCTCCCTGTGTCTGAGATGACGCATATTAGAAAGAATGTTGGTTGGATCAAGAAGCCATTTTGCAAGTTCGGGGTTCTTAACACCATTGTCCTTCAGATGAACAAAGGACAGATGGCCACTGTCTCAATTGCCACTTTTCTGATAAGCTTAACAAAAGGGCCAGAGTTTAGTGTTAACTCTGCAGCATTTGTTCAAATTGGAAATTAAATTCCATAAGTTAATTCCCACAATTTAATTTCCACAAGTTCCTGACTATACAGTTGATCACCATACATTCATTTTCCTTCCGCTTAGTCCTTTTATATATCAGGGGTCGCCACAGTGGAATGAACTGCCAACTTATCTAGCAAATGTTTTATGCAACGGATGCCCTACCAGTCACAACTTAGTACTGGGAAACACCCATACACACTCGCATTCACACACACTCTTACACTACGGACAATTTAGCTAATTCAATTTACCTATAGAGCATGTCTTTGGACTATGGGGAAAATCGGAGCACCCAGAGGAAACCCATGGAAACTACGGGAAAACATGTAAACTTCACACAGAAACACCAACTGACCCAGCCGGGGCTCAAACCAGTGACCTTCTTGCTGTGAGGCGACAGTGCTAACCAATGAGCCCAGAAATGTTACTTTTTAACATGCCTGATACTCCTTTTGACTCGAAATAAACTAATATCCAGAAATGTTCAGTTACTGTATCAGTACCCTGACTGATTGGTTGAGAAAAGAGAAATTATTATTATGAGCCGAACACCAGATACATATACATCCACTGCTAGAACAGTTCTCCTTGAGCCAAGGATCACTCTTGTGGTTCTCGAATCTGGTTTTTGGGTAGAATCGGTTGCAGCGGTTTTCAGATCATCAGTACAGATTCAAGAACATTCATTCACTCATTTTCCTTCGGCTTAGTCCCTGATTTATCAGGGGTCACCACAGCATAATGAGCCACCAACTACTTTGGCATACGTTTTACACAGAGGACGCTCTTCCAGCTGCAACCCAGAACTGGGAAAGAATCAAGAATCAAGAAAAGACATTCAATTTGAAATCTGATGAACTGATATATCTGCACTTGTGTGATTCAGCGTGTTGTGAACTGAACACAAACAGTACATGACTGCCTGCTATGAGTGATTGACCCAACACAGCACTGTCTTAACCAAACTTGGGCAACTGACTCTGTGCTATTGCTATGAGAGAGCCAGCATGGAAGCAGGACTTAAATGAGTGTATATGGCAAACTGTAAGTTTATCTAATTACAGGAAAAACATCTTAATGGATGATGCATAGTAAGGAAATCATGCTTCATTTAGAGTGCAAAACTTGATCTTTACTTGCACTCATACTAAACTACCCGAACCATGCCCGGCCACGTTTCCTGGTTCATTTGACAAGCGTGAGTGCTCCAAATCAG
The DNA here is from genome assembly GCF_903798145.1 of Danio aesculapii. Classification (NCBI taxonomy): domain Eukaryota; kingdom Metazoa; phylum Chordata; class Actinopteri; order Cypriniformes; family Danionidae; genus Danio; species Danio aesculapii. The sequence continues at coordinate 46,852,758 of NC_079440.1, read as the reverse complement.
GCGCATTTCAGCTGGCCGGCCCTGGCCTGGTTGGAAGTGAATGGCGCGGTTCAGTTTGGGCTTTGGCGCAGTACGCTTGTAGTGTGAGTGCAAAGCGTGCCTGAGCATGAAACTGAAGACACGACATCCCTTTAAACGGACTGTTTCATATGGATTTATTAATCATTCTTACTTTTCAGTGAACAGGAACTGTCATAGTAAAGCAAATCTCCTAATGCATGCAGCACAATGACTTTATGATAATTTATGAGCGTTAAATGTGGTGGATCTGTTCGGCAAAATATTTGACTGCGTGTCACTGCATGTCAAACGATCTAAACATAATACAAAATGGTATAACTAAAGCAATGTCCACTGTGCCGAATGAGAGCTCTTCTCTTCCTGATAAACTGTTGCATCATCGATGACGTAAGTGTGCTCTGGCTTGGAAGGTAAAAAAATGCAGTGTGAGTGCAGGCCGAGGGGGAGAGTAGAGGGGGACAAGCACACTTTGGCATGGCTCAAGGTAACTGTACCTAGTGTGAGCACGCTCTTACAAAACTTTTCAGATCATGGTGATGTTTTAACTGAAATTTAGATTGCTGACTATAGATTTTTGATATGTTAAGTCCCAGTCTGAGACGAGATTCATTATGTTATAATGTCATTATGAGAGTTATTATGGCTTGCAGATGACATCATTACTTTGTACAGTACCAGTTCATTGAAACAAAATGTCCAAAAGAACCAGTTTGTGGAAAAAGAACTGAACCTCCAATTACTAGCACATGTGGATCCCTTCTTGAATCTTGAACTCCATCAGTGAAACACGGTAGACGATTCTGGGGAATAAGATTGCATCATGTTGTGAAGCTGCTCTTCTCTGCACTATGAGGAAAATCTTTTTTTCAATACGAGCCTGTGTATAATCAATAGTTAAAGTATAGCTTTGAACAATATCGTTCCACCCTAGTGCTGTGTTGCCATCATTTTACTGATGAGTGCTTCAGCAACCCACTGTTGGGGTTGTTGGTTGACTTCCAGGTTTCAGGTTGGACCCCGCTTTTGAATTCAGAACTGTCTTAATCTTTCGCGGCATAGATTCAACAAGGTACTGGAAAAATTCTTCAGAGATTTTGGTCTTTATTGACATGACAGCATCACCAAGTTGCTGCAAATTTATCAGCTGCACATCTATGATGTGAATCTCCCATTCCATCACATCCCAAAGGTGCTCTATTGGATTGAGATCTGGTAATGGTGGATCCCATTTGAGTACAGTGAACTCATTGTCGTGTTCAAGAAACCAGTCTGAGATGATTCACGCTTTATGACAGAGCGCGTTATCCTGTTGGACATAGGCATCAGAGGATGGGTATACTGTAGTCATAAAGAGATGGACATGGTCAGCAACAATACTTAGGTAGGCTGTGGCATTCACACAAAGCTCAATTGGTACTAATGTTCCCAAAGTGTGCCAAGAAAATATACCCCACACCATTACACCACCACCACAAACCTAAATCTTTGATATAAGGCAGGATGGATCCATGCTTTCATGTTGTTGATGCCAAATTTTGACTCTACCATCCAAATGTCGCAGCAGAAATTGTGACTCATCAGACCAGGCAACGTTTTTCCAATCTTCTATTGTCCAATTTTGGTGAGCCTGTACGAATTGTAGCCTCAGTTTACTGTTCTTAGCTGACAGGAGTGGCACCCGGTGTGGTCTTCTGCTGCTGTAGCCCATCCGCCTCAAGGTTGAACATGTGCGTTCAGAGATGCTCTTCTGCATACATCGATTGTAACGAGTGGTTATTTGAGTTACTGTTGCCTTTCTATCAGCTGGAACCAGTCTGGCCATTCGCCTCTGACATCATCAAGGCATTTGTACCCACAGAACTGCCGCTCACTGGATATTTTCTCTTTTTCAGACCATTCTTTGTAATGGTTGTGTGTGAAAATCCCAGTAGATCAGCAGTCTCTGAAATACTCAGACCAGCCTGTCTGGCACCAACAACCATGCCACATTCAAAGCCAATTAAATCACATTGTCTTGACCATGTTTACATGCCCACATGCATTGAGTTGTTGCCATGTGATTGGCTGATTAGAAATTTGCATCAATAAGCAGTTGGACAGGTGTACCTAATAAAGTGGCCGGTAAGTGTAAATTCCATTCAGCAGTGAAGAGGCTCTTTATGATAAAACTACCTTTTGTTTCAGTTCACTTGTGAAAATATGATTCTTTTTGACTTTGTGACAACTAGAGATCAGTTTCTTCTAAAAATAGTATATCAAAACTGCAGCTCTAGTTAACCCATGGTGCTTTTTGACCTTTCCCACCATGCAAACTTGCCTTTTTCTGTATATTTATCCCTGCGCAGATTCCCAAGCATCATCACGTGTTTATTTCTCTGTGGTTTTGGCCGACATTTTAACTTTTCTCATTAAGATATGGGAGACTGACATTTTTACGGAAAGCAGGCAGGCATCCTTCTGGCGATTCCCACATGGAGAAGAGGAAAAACACACAGGAGCATCCACACAAATCCTGGCCTCTCGAGACGCGGATGTTTATGCGATAACGACGGTATTTCAGCACACGCCACTGAATTCGCAATCCCCTCTCGAGATGAGATTATATCCGTCTGGATGTGTGCAGCCTCTACATGTGTCAAGGGGTAGACTGATGTCGATGTAGGTGGCCGGAGCCTTGTACTCGCGTGTTATTTGTGCTACGGGTTCAAACCTTGACAAGACACGTCAAATCATATTGTGTCTAATGAGACACCAGCGAGCATCGGGAGATCAGCTCTCTCTCTCCCTCACCAGTCATCCATCCCGTCAGGCCCAAACTCCCACCCCCATCATGACAGAACGTCGATCCTTCGGGAAGACCTTCTGGTCATTAAAGTATATGGGTGGATGGACATTATTCAGAGAGCATAACTGCGCTCCAGCTTAACAAGATAACATGGAGCTTTTTGAAGGGTGAGTTTTCCCAGTAGGCAAGTTCTTGGTCACTGACTTGCACTAATTGATCTTAACAAGTGATAATGTTCAGTTTTATGTTATTTATTCTAAATGACAGGCGCCATTAGTCATTCTCACAGACCGTGGCTTGACAGTTTTACAATACCCCTGAACCAGCTGTTATTGTCTGAATAGCACTCTTTAGCTTCTGCCTATAGATGTTTGCCCAGATGTAAATTGGTAGTTTGAATACTGTGTCCAAAAAAAAATTAAAATAAAAGTTTTCAGTGCTATCGATGCTGGTTGGAGACTCAGAGTAAAGATTAATTGGATACGACAAACTTGTTTCACTTGAGACTAAGAAAAATAAATAAAGATACTTTAAATACTAATATACTTTCAAAGATATTTTCAATTTCAAATCACAGAGGGATTATGGGGTTAACAAAAAATAAAAATAAATGAATAAATAATGGTTCTGTGGAAAAGTGAAAAAATGGAAAAGTAGGTGTTCTGACAAATGTTCCTAAAATGAATTTGGATTTAAAAATGACTGTATCAAAAATAAAATAAAATAAAATAAAATAAAATAAAATAAAATAAAATAAAATAAAATAAAATAAAATAAAATAAATTAAAATAAAAAATAATAATAATAAATAAATAAAATTAATAAAACAAAAAATAAAATTAAATAATAATAATTAAGCCTGCATTCAAGCAGGTTGAGCTACCAGAACTGTTACTCTCTAAGATGAGTTTTGAAGAACGAAATGATCCTGGATCATGTCAAATGATCAACAACCAAATCCAGCTAATTGAGCAATCCACGTACGAAGAACAGACCCCAGGCTCTAACTTAGCCCAAACATCAACAACTCTCCCTTATATTTGGCATATTTGGTGATTCTGATGGATTGGAAATCCACGACATCTCCATGTTTTGTAAAATGGTTAACTGATATGGTTTCTGTCCTCAACCTAGAAAGACTACGCTTCTCTAGATTTGACAAACAGAAGATGTATGATAAAATAAGGGGACCCTTCCTTAGATGTATATGTTAACAATGTATTATTTTTACATGTCATTCTATTTTGATTTCTTATTCCATTAGTCTGGCTGAGATTCTTTTGATGGTGCTGTATAATTGTTGTACTGTTTGCTAGTGTTTTGGTGCATGTCATGGTTAATAACTTTTCTAACATATACATGAAGTACACTACTGGGTGTTATGTTTTCTTAACAACATATATAAAGTAAAAAAAATTAAAATAAAATAAAAAAACACACACAGTAGTGTTATCTTACTAAATCAGCTACTGTAGCTGTTTTGATTGAATAAATAATTTTGACTCACTCATTAAATGATTCACTGTACCTGCTGGAGGTTTTAGACTCACATTCAAAGGAATCTTATTTTTCTCTATTCAAAATGTTACATTTAGAACAATAATCTCATAGCATTACTGACACAGTTGTAATAACACAAATTCAGACACAATCAGTGTCCCATCCCTGCAGGGCAAAGATGAATTTGGTTGTTAGTGCTTTCATTTCAACAAATCCAGACTGTCTCAAATTTAATCAATAAATACAGTTCAGATAAATAAGACACGTCTAGAATAATAGAAATTTTAGGAGTTCAGGTCCAGCATTGGCCTCGTCTTTGACATCAGAATTATGCATCAAAGCAAAAACAATACATTTGGAACATGCAAAAAGTGAATGAGATCTGAAAGCTGCAATAAAGGAGAGAGAATGAATTGAATCAACAACGTGAGCTTAGGGAAACGTGGAAAGAATGTTCATGTTGTGTGTAAAATGAGCCTTTAAAATACATGAAAACAATCTTCTTTACAGATAAATTATTGAAAGAAAAACTGTGATTCATCCTGACACCGTGGTAGATCCAAGCGCAGGTTCTTTAATAGCTCTTGAGGTGATTTGTAATAGACTCGAGCACACACTCAGCATTCAAAAACACCTTTTAGATGAAACGAAAGAGCATGGGGTTGCTTACAAAATACGATTTTGCTGCCGTCTACTTTTGTCAACATCTCCCAATGAACTGCCCCCTTGAAATGATTCAGAGGTATATTTGCGCAATACTGTCTTCTGAAGTAGGATAACACTACATCAGGGTCTTCCATGAGGAACCTCACCCATCATCCCTTTCTCTCACACATGGCCATAACGCACAGTGACATTCATTGCATCGCTTTGGAAAAAAAGTAGGCAGCGTGACCTCCTTTTCGCGCTCATTCTGCAGAAATATTGTTTGACCCAAAGCCACTTGACATAAATAAAGTTCAAGCAGAGCATCCGTTCATCAAGTAGCTGATTGCTCTGCTTGGCTTGCTAAACCTCGGGCTGTCGCAATTAGCGTCTCTTACGTGACATCATCTTAAACCTTCGGGATGTAAAGAGAGAAAGTCTGCGCAAGAAAACGCTAAATGGGGATTTATGGTTGTTCAATATTGCTCTGCTCGATGACGCACTTGAGGTCTTCAATCTCTCAACGTGGAGTACAGCAGTGGTTCTCAGCTTAAAAAAAGTTTTAATATACACTGATTTTATTATTATAGTATTATAAATACTTTAATAAAGATAACTAGCAAAAATAAATTCTACAAAATTCTGAACAGGAATGAAAAAATAAGAGGAAAAAAATAAGATATCAGTATTATTATCATTATTACTACTGCTATTATTATAATTATATACAAATTATATTATTATACACAGTACATAAAGGAACACTCATTAAATAATATTATAGATTATGCAAATTTATATTAGGCTGAAGTTTATTCATGTCACTATATTCATATATTGGTTTCTTTTTAAAGAATCAAGCAAACCCAGTCTAGATAAGACTTGTAGCACAATACGTTACATTGCTCTCGGTTACACCAGAGGTTGTATTTTTTACGGAGGTTAGGTCTTTTTGGAGTTAACAAGCAGCTTATGTTGTTTTATAAAGCTGTTCTTAAAAGCATTGTAAGATATGGTTTCACAGTGTGGTTTGGCAACCTATCTGTACAGTGTAAATCTAAGTTGATGCATCTCTTAAACAGGATGGAAACTTGTTGGGCATGATGAATATTTTAATCCTCAAGTTTTATATGAGAGCTGTGTCCTCAATCAGGTGGAAAGGATTCTGAATGATCCAACTCATTTTTTGCTTCCACATTATGAACTGCTTCCCTCTGGTAGGAGATATAGAGTCCCTAAGTGTCAGTTGAACCAATATAAGAAATCCTTTGTACCAGTTTAGTAGGTTAATTAAACAATAGCATATCTTAATAAGCATTATAATTATTGTAATTACTGTATTTTGTTTTTATTGTTTGTCAATATGGTGATGCCCATAACAAATTTCCTGTCAAGGACAATAACGATTTACTAACTAACTTCCTATAAAAAGTAACCAAGAAACAAAATTAGCTGCTTTAAGGAGTAACACACAATTATAACATATATTCTATATATAACAAAAAATCATTTTATATACAATATCAGACAAAAGTCTTGTTGTCTATTCAAGTTTTAGGAACAACAAATAATAACTTGACTTCTAGTTGATCATTTAGTATCAGTAGTGGCTTCTATGAAAAGCAAAGGCCTCTAGATTACACTTATTTTACCAAAATAAAATATGATCATGCCTTGATTTTTAATTATTTCATTAGGACAGTAAGGTCTGACTTTGTTTAGACAAAAATATTGTCACTTAACAGAAATAATGTACAGTATAGAATATAAAGTCATGGTGCAGTGGAAAAAGAATTAATATTGTGTATGACTCCCATGAGCTTGGACGACTGCATCCATACATCTCTGCAATGACTCAAATGACTTATTTATACAGTCATCTGAAATGGCAAAGAAAGCGTTCTTGAGTTCATCAAGACTCCCAGAGTTCATCAAGACTCTTTGGATTCATTCAATGCCTTCTCCTCCATCTTACTCCAGACATGCTCAATAATGTTCATGTCTGGTGACTGGGCTGGCCAATCCTGGAGCACCTTGACCTTCATTGATGATAAACAGAGTTTATTTATTCAGTCATATGATCATTAGTTTGTATTATTATAATTTTAAGAATATTTCAACTGATTTTTGTCTGTAAACTAACCAAAGTCAAAGGCCAAACAACCACTGAAGCCCACCAAGAAAAAGGCACCGATACATTCAAAATCTTTAGTGTTCAAAAACACAGACTCCCTTAGATTTGGAACAACATGGCAGTAAAAGATGTCAGAATTGTCTTCTTTTTTGTTGCTATCACTGTAAGCTTAGACATTGTTGATTAAGCTTATTAAACAGCCTGTTGGGCTCTTTCCTGCTGGGTGCTGAATCTTCCTTCTTTTTTTCCATCAAACATTAAGAAGATTCCCTTCTGTTCTCATCAGCCCTTCCCTTCTCGTCTACACACCAGGCACATCCTCCGTCTTTCTTCTTCTCCTCCCTCCTCTGTCCTGAAAACCCTGCTGTGCTTCTGGAATTGAGACTTCCAGGCTCACCGAGAGACTCTGCTCACCTTGTGCAACAGACTCCGGTCTCTTTAATTGGCCTCACTGATGATACGAAGTAAACAAGCAACACGTAGGCCTGCTTCTTCACTTAAATGAGAAGTCCTGTCATTATTTAGCCAGCTTCAAGTCATCCCAGACCAGTGGCTGTGGCTTTTGTTGAGCAAAGAAACAACAATCGCTAATTTTTTTAAATTGACCAAGCTACAAAAGCCACAAAAAAGACAAAAAAGCCTATAAAAGTTGTACAAATAGCTTGTGTGCTACATTTGAAGTCTTCTAAGGTTGTACTGTAAATGATCAAGAAACCTCCACTGTGACTCCTACATCAAAAATGATGCAACAGGCTGCATGCCATTATTGACCCAAAATGACTTGGGGTGTTATTTTAAACAACAGCAAAGTAAAACAACTAAAAGTGTTTGGTAAAAAAAACATTACACGGCTGCACAAATACAGTATGCTCCTTTAGTTAACATTGTCGCTTCGATTGCCAAGTACTCTCACATGCATATAGACTCAAGTAATACTCATGTACACAACAAAATGTTATCAAAAATAATCACATTATTGTACGCTCAAAACACGTTTACACTGATTTACACTAATTTGTTTGCTTTTTATTAACAACTGTGTGCTTCTTTCATTCATTCATTCATTTATTGGTCGTTCATTCTTGTGAAGCTTTAAATAATCTAGCTCCTGTTTATCTAACCAACCTTCTGTCTCGCTACAATCCAACCTGCTCTTTAAGATCTCAAAACTGAGAGCTTCTGGTAGTACCCAGAATAGCAAAGTCTACTAAAGGAGGTCGAGCTTTCTCAATTATGGCTCCAAAACTCTGGAATAGCCTTTCTGATAATATCAGAGGCTCAGACACACTCTCTCAGTTCAAAACTAGATTGAAGACCTATCTTTTTGATAAAGCATACACTCAACGCATCACATAACAATACAGCATGATGCATGAGTGTGCTCCATGAGAGTGAGTGGGCTTGACAAAGCACCTTTAGGACACACTCATCCTGTTTTAACGCACAAGACTTTTAGTTAGAAATAATCATGTGCTGTTCATGTTTATTTATATAACTCCTATTTTCATTTATAGCACATTATTTTAGCATTGATATTTAATATATCTTATTTAAATACACATTGTGACATGGCAGTGGCAATCATACTTCTAGAGGTATCCAGAAAAGATTGATTGAACTGAATCATTCATATTTTGTTCCATAAAATGGTAGACAGTGGGCATATTTACAGTTTAATAGTGTACGTTCAATTTAGCATAATCGCATTATTGTACCCAAAAACACCTTTACACTCATTTACACTAATTTGCTTCCTTTGGATTATTTAAAAACTGTGTGCTTCATTCGTTCATTCATTTGTTCGTTCATTCATTGATATTGTGTTTGTGCAAAAAATGGAAGTCAATGGGCATATATACAGTTTAATAGTGTTCAATTTAGCACAATGTTTTTTATTATCATTATTACTATTATATCTTCTTTTCACAAAAGAAAAAATAATACATTTCAAAATAAATGTATGGAATGGCATAATAGTGCGTAAATTTATATTAAAACAATATTTATTTTAATATTTATTCAGTTATAATAGTCAAAGGCATTATAATTTGAACGGCATCTACACTTATGTTAGTCTGTTTTTATTATTCCCGAAGTTTAATCCTGGACCAGGCCGTATCCTGAGCAGATCCTTAGGTGATTATGGAGGAGTGGAGAGCAACGAACGTTTCCCAGTACTGGGTTGCAGCTGGAAGGCCATCAGCTGTGTAAAACAAATGCTGTGATGCTCTGATGAATAAAAGGATTAAGCCAAAGGAAAATGAATGAATGAATGAATGAATGAATGAATGAATGAATGAATGAGTTCTTTTACAGTAAATGTTAGTTTACTCATCACTCAAAGCTTGCCTCAAAGTCATAAGAGTAATTAAGTAATGATTACATTTTGATAAATTTCATTAGAAATTATAACATGCTATACATACACTTAGAGCCTGATTTCCTAAGCTTTGTTACTCAGCTTGTGTAAGTGTAAATCCACTTTTGACCTCATTTTGGGATTTACTAGACAGGCAGTGAAAATAATTGGCGAATAAAGTCATGAAGACAGTTATCTAATGGCACATGCGTTTTAGCAGTTTCTCTTTCAGACAGCAAAATGTTAAATGCCTGGACACACTCTGTTACCTTTGCAATACGTACAAAGAAAGAATGATACATTCTGGGATATAAAATAGTAACCTGGAACATTTTAAATTATTAACAAACTATGTGGAAGAAAGTAGTACATTTGCTGAGTAATAATCATATGGAAAATGTTAGACTGGTTTCGGGTTTGATAAGATTGAAATTCTGAAGTAGTAAGACTTCAATAAAAAAATTAAATAAAAAGTTTTTGCTATGAAAGCCTCAGTGTGTGTGTGTGTTGTATGACGCTATTTTATTCACTTGCTGACAAAACCAGGAAAGAATTAAGCTTGATTTCAACTGCATCTCACAGCAATGGGCTTCAATGCAATTCATTGGTACTGACTTGCTATAGTAGCCTTTTCTAACATATTCTAAATAAAACTATTTAGTCATAATTTCCCCAGATTTCCATTGTTTGCTCAGTAATGTATGAACGGTATACAGCAGAGGAATACAATATTTACTTGTAGTAAAAATAAATAAATAAATAAACCTTGTAGCCTATAAAATAGTAATATGCAGATATGAAGTTTATCTTCAAAAACAGATGCAGTGTTCAGCATAAGTGAGTACACCACATTTTAAAAATGAATGATATTTTGGTGGTGTAATGGTGTGGGGAATATTTTCTTGACACACTTTGGGCCCATTAGTACCAATTGAGCATTGTGTCAACACCAGAGCCTACCCGAGTATTGTTGCTGACCATGTCCATCCCTTTATGACCACAGTGTTCCCATCTTCTGATAATCTGCTATGTCATAAAGCATGAATCATCTCAGACTGGTTTTCTTGAACATGACAATTGGTTCACTGTACTCAAATGGCCTCCACAGTCAACAGATCTCCATCCAATAGAGCACCTTTGCTATCATGTCAATATAGTCCAAAATCTCTGAGGAATATTTCCAGTACCTTGTTGAATCTATGCCATAGAGCAGGGGTGTCCAAACTCGGTCCTGGAGGGCCGGTGTCCTGCAGATTTTAGCTCCAACTTGCCTCAACACACCTGCACGGATGTTTCTAGAAAGCCTAGTAAGTGCTTGATTAGCTAGCCCAGGTGTGTCTGATTGGGGTTGGAACTAAACTTTGCAGGACACCGGCCCTCCAGGACCGAGCTTGGACATGCCTGCCATAGAGGATTCTGAAGGCAACAGGGGGTCCAACCTGGTACTAGTAAGCTATGCCTAATAAAGTATCTGGTGAGTGTAATACTGTATAGCATCCCATTAAAAAGGTCATTTAATAGATAGATTCGTGACGGGTGTACTCATATATGCTGAGCTCCATTTGATAACTGCATATTTATGCATCTTTGTAAACCAACTTCTTAACTGAATGAAAATTTATTTTAAAAAAAACTTAGATTTTATATATATATATATATATATATATATATATATATATATATATATATATATATATATATATATATATATATATATTCTTTCTTGGCATAGTACGACATTCATTTTAGAATAAAACTGAAAATGATAAACATACATATGAATTTCATTTTCCAGGTTGTTTCTCCTTTACCTTCCAAAGTTGTATGCATTGTTCCCTTTAACTGATACTGCAATACATACTGTATATAAAGTCCACCACACATCTGATTCTTTCAGTGTTTCTATCAGGTCACTGGTTCAAATTCAATCAACGTCTTCATTTTTTCAGTTATACACTCTCCTATCAACTTAAAGCGATGGATGAAAAAGAAAAACAGCTATTCATTTTTATCATCGTTTTAGTCTGAAGTCATAAAGTATAGACATGTGAGGCGTTTAGTTCATAACATATTTTGTTTGTCTTTGAATGGAGATTAATCTTCCCTTTGTGCTAATTATTCAGAGAGGGCTGCAGTGCAGCTGGCAGAGTCAGATTGAAATGATTTCTCCTGACTTTAAAACCATTATAACAGGCTTTCTGAAGCTCTGCAGCCTCAAAAGTGAACATATCAAACAACATCTGTTAATGAAATTACTATGCCGCGTTTTAAGCCATTATGTGACATTGATATGCTTGCAATTTGATGATAAAGGCTCCGATAGATAGAAGAGGAAAGAGCTGTGTGTGGTGTGTTTTGAGTGAGCACTGGAGCTCTGGGGGTGGTAGAGAGAAAGAGATCATACGGCATAGAGGATGATGTTTTTGGGAGTGATACAAAGGCTACAGCATTTGAGGATGTCTCCAGAGCTCCAGCATCAGTTTGAGAGAGAGGGATAAATATGAACTGATGGAAACCAAGGTCCCAGCGGCATGTGAAATGTGCTATGCTGTTTATAGTGTAAGGATGGTGCCAGTCGAAGAGGCAAGCATTTTTTTTTTCTTCTTCCAAAGCTGTTTTTGGGGAGGTGAATCCCAGAAGGGTGAATCCCAAGTATTTGTTTTAATGTTGTAAAAACTGTACAGGCCATTTTTAGCAATACAGTACAAGTAAATTAACATTTTGAGGTTCTTTCAGTGAAGCTTGGATAAAACGATCCTGCAGTTTGAAGGTATGAGTATGGTTGTAGCACTTATGATGCTAGTTCACTCAGAAATTAAAATTATGCTAATTGTTCATCCTCATGTCATTCCAAACCCCTGAGAACATCGATTGTCATCAGAATACAAATTAGGATATTTCAGGTAAAATCCGACAGCTGACTCATTCTATCCAGATATTTTACATTTACATTTTCTATCTAAATGGACGCATGAACATTGAGTATACTCACTTCATACACACGTTAAATTCACTTCACAATAGACCCGGATCCGCAGCAGGGCTCCTTTCTGCCTGGTGACTCTAGCTTCGTTAATAAATGGCTAACATGGATTTTATTGAGATAATAGCTGTGTTTACCCTGCAAGCACAGGGCGTCTACATGACGTCATATTGACATTGTACCCCAATGTCGTGGGGACGTTGGATTTTGATTGGAAATGAAAATCGTCTTATGATGACTAGTCCACTAGATCCTTTCAGAGGTGCACCCAGCTCTGTGAGTTCATCAACTCCTCCAGAAAATATACCTGGAGAATGGAGGCTTTCAGCAGTGCTCCAGACTGAGCTGAGCCCAGTTTGATGAACTGTTGTCCAATGTCGGCAAGAGGATTTCCCCTCGGGACACCAACAACAGGCACTACGTCATAATCACTCCCCTACGAGAGCAAGCTCATGATTGGTTAATGCTGCGCAAATGTCATCTGAAGTTCAGATTTTCCAAGTCGAGCGATTCAACTCGTGCCGCTTCATTTGCGTGAATCATGTCATTTGCGCTACCTCATTTGTGCCAAACATGCTGCAGGATTTTTATTTGAGTCTTTGAATTGACTTAACATGTAAATCCCTGACAATTCATTCACGTCTGGTGTGAACACAACATTAGTCCTAGAATTAGGTGCTAGAGTAAGTCGAAATGTTTTTTTTTTTTTTTTTTACAGAGAAAAGTTAAATGTGTTTCTACAGGTGGTTTGTCAAGCCCACTCACCTGTGTGAGGCACACTCAGTTTGAGTTGTTATGTGGTGAGGATGCCAACCTGATTTCACCAAGTAGGACATGTTCCTGAATTAACATCTACGTTGATACTGGAACAACATTCCAATCAGCCAATCAGAATTAAGGGATGCATTTAGAGTTTGTGTTAAGTTTAGGTTTACGGAAGGTATATGCACTTCTACATGATTGTTATCCAACTATAAATACCCTTTTATTTTGGGAATTATTTATGATTATGTTTGCGTTTAGGGGTAGGGAATAGGTATGGATTACATTTTCCAACAAAAATAATGTTCCGGGATCAACATAGATGTCAATCCAGGATCACATTGTACGTGGCAAAACCATGACGTGCGTGGTGAGGAGGGAAAAGAAAAGATCCTGGTTTTATTTACAAGGATTCAGGTGATCTCGGAAGGGATGGGTTTTTGCTGTCGCTTGAATGATACCAGTGAATCAGCAGGCCGTGTGGAACGGGAAGATTATTCCACCAGCATGGAACATTGAATGAAAAGGCTTCAGAAAGTGACTAATAGCCTCTGTGCAATGATACCACAGCAAGCTAGACAGTAAAGTTTCCAACTCAAATTCCAGCAGAATACTAAAAAATATCCCCAAGTGTCATATACTTGTGAAGATGTGCAAAATACTGTCACTGAGAAGACATTTTTGTTTAAGTTGTGATTTTTGATTTATGTGCACAAAGATATTCTCGTAACTTAATAATATTTTGATTGGACCTCTGAAGGCATATGGTTTTGGTCTTTCTCGATTGTTTCTGAAGGAGTCATTAACTTTACTGTACATGAAGAATGGGGAGCTCTCAGATTTGATCTAAAATATAAAAATTTGTATTCAGAAGATAAACAAGGTTTTTTTTAAAAATATTTAAACATTTTTGGGTTAGCTTAACCTTTAAAATAATCTACAACTTACAATTTTGCAAAGTAAATTTACATACAAGAGCACTGACATACAAGTAAATGGATGAAGATTATGTGTGTGCGCTTGTGCAAATTTTTGAATAAAAAACTAGTCAAGACAGGAATTCCTGATTCAAAAGATAGACGTTCAGATCAACCAGGAGTTTCAAGAGCAAAAAACGTGTGGCATTTCTAAAGTCAAGCAAAGATAACCTGAAGATTTTTGCACCAACAATAACATTGCAAAATTACTTCACAAATTAAATTATAATGCAGATAAAACTGCATTAGTTTTTTGCTACCTGCAAACATTCATAATAATTCAACTTAATAACTTACAACTTCTAGTTAAAGGCACTCAGGTACACTACCTAACAAAAGTCTTAACAAAAGACGTCGAACCCAGTTGTAAGAGCAACAAATTATAACTTCCAGTTGATCATTTGGAAAAGTGGCAGAAGGTAGATTTTTCTGATGAAACATCTGTTGAACTGCATCCCAATCATCACAAATACTGCAGAAGACCTATTGGAAGCTGCATGGACCCAAGATTTCCACAGAAATCAATCAAGTTTGGTGAAAGAAAATCATGGTTTGGGGTTACATCAGATCTGCAGAGTGGATAGCAACATCAACAGCCTGAGGTATCAAAACATTCATGCTGCCCATTACATTACAAACCACAGGAAAGGGCAAATTCTTCAGCAGGATAGTGCTCCTTCTCATACTTCAGCCTCCACATCAAAGTTCCTGAAAGCAAAGAAGGTCAAGGTGGTCCAGGACTGGCCAGCTCTGTCACCAGACATGAACATTACTGAGCATGTCTGGGGAAAGATGGAGGACGCATTGAAGATGAATCCAAAGAATCTTGATTAACTCTGGGAGTCCTGCAAGAACGCTTTCTTTGCCATTCCAGATGACTTTACTAATAAGTGATTTGAGTCATTGCAGAGATGTATGGATTCAGCCGTCTAAGCTCTTGGGAGTCATACACAATATTAATTATTTTCCACTGCACCATGACTTTATATTCTATACTGTACATTATTTCTGTTAAGTGAAGAGACTTTTGTCTAAGCAAAGTCAGACCTTACAGTTCTAATTAAATAATTAAAAATCAAGGCATGATCATATTTTATTTTGGTAAAATAAGTGTAATCTAGAGGCCGTTGCTTTTCATATAAGCCTCTTCTGATACCAAATGATCAACTAGAAGTTAATAATTGTTGGTCCAAAAATTGGATAGGCAACAAGACTATGTCAGGTAGTGTACAGTACAATGTACCCAATGAGAAAAAATGTTCAAATTCACTGTTTTACAATCATCCCTGTTCTTCTCTATTTAGTATTCACTGAGGTCGTCAACATTGGTCCAAACTTCTGCAAGAAAGTTGCACTAAACAGAGTGTGTTGTTAATTAGTCAAATCAAACTTCGAATTTATGACGACGTCTGTAGATGATGTCCTAGAGATTAATCTTGTGCCACGCCGATCATGATAGATGTTAATATCAGGCAATTATCGTTCATATAATTCAAGTACAGCTCCCAGAGAAACGCTGACTGTGGGAATCAATCCCTGTGATGAATGATAATGCCTCTTTATTCAACATAGCATCTGCCATTGTTCTCTTTATGAGCTATGAGTTATACCTACGGCCGGGGATATTTTGTACACGCTTAACAGTTTAATCATGCTTGGTCGTTCTCTTCTGCAAATTTATCATACCCCATTTGTACATTACGGAAAGTGTTTGTGAGTAAATTCCGGTGCCACTGCTTCATATACATTATAGCAAGTAGATTCCCAGCGTCACCGAAAAAGCCAATTTCTCAGTGTTTTATGAAAAGAACCCCTCCCTGGATGACATATTATTATTTCTCATTACCGACAGAGTTAACCACCAGGGGATTATGTTTGGAAGAGCAGTGCACTTAGGCGATTGACTTCCCTTGCTCTCTCTCTTGCTGGAATTGATTACGTTTGTTCTCCCACCGTTTCTATTTAATCTCAAACTCAAAATGCATTGACCCCAATTTCCATGAGAAATGCTCTGTTAATGGCTGTGGCCATGTGGCAGGTTTGGGCCACTTTTAACACAAATGAATACTTAATTTGCAAATTACACCTGCAAAGAGACCGCGTGGATATTGCGTTACACAATAGCAATAGCAGCGGAGTGTGTCGCATTATGCAAATGTAGCCCTACAGATCAAATCCATACATTGATCTGTCAGATTAATGATTGTGAGTGGTAAATGAGACAGATTTTAAAAGGTGGTGATTGAAGCCATGTACTATGGTTTAAAAGTAATATTTCTGTACTAATTTAAACAATTCAGAAATTCATCAGCTTGAAGAGCGTGGCTTAATTGTTTTCCCACCTGTGAAATTGTTATTATTTTTCAAATATTTCCCAAGTGCTGTTTAACAGAGCAGATATTTGCTGCACATTTTTAACTAATTTATTTGTCTTTGTTATGATGACAGTTGATAATATTTCTTTAGTTATCTTACAAGATAGAAATATTGAGATTAAAGTGTGATTTAAATGCTTAACTAGATTGAGTTAAGTAGGCAAGAAAGTATATTATTATTATTATTATTATTATTATTATTATTATTATTATTCATTAATTTTCCTTCAGTCTAGTCTCTATTTTAGAAGTTGCCACAGTGGAACCGCCTATTATTATTTTTACTTTATTAAATTAAAAATATTATTTTAATATAAATAATAAAAATAATCAATAAAAAAAATTAACATCTATATTTTTTATTCCAGTCAAACTTAAAGAAATATGACACTCATTCATTCATTTTCCTCCAGCTTAATTACTTTATTTATCAGGGATCGCCACAGTGGAATGAACTGCCACCTCATGTTTTACACAGCGGATGCCCTTTCAGCCACAACCCAGTACTGAAAAACACCCATACACTCATTCGCACACATACACTACGACCAATTTTAGTTTATTCAATTCACCTATAGCGCATGTCTTTGGACTGTGGGGGAGACCGGAGCATCTGGAGGAAACCCACACGAACATGGGGAGATCATGCAACCTCCACACAGAAACGCTAACTGACCCAGCCGAGGCTCAAACCAGCAAACTTCTTGCTGTGAGGCGACAATGCTAACCACTGAGCCATCATGCCACCCCAATAAGACATTCTCCTGAAGAAAAATATATTTAACTTACTTTTTAATTCAACTTTGCTCTAGAAGACAATATATACTGTGAAAAGCCCTTGCTTTGATGAACATTAATTAAAACCTATTTTAAAAATAATACCAAAAATTAGGCTAATCATTTTCTATTCAACTGTATAGTTCCAGTCACATCAAATCAAGTTATCAATTTTTCATGTAACAGAAAGCCGTATACCATTTCAGACCCCTTTTATATCAAATTTGTTGTCACTAGTTTCATTACTGAAATAATAAGTGTTTAACAATTCAGATAATGTTGCTAAAAGACCACTAACTAAACACCAGTTAGTAATAAGTAATTTTTTTTTTTTTAAAGTAATGAAATCCAAAAAAGCAAGTGCATTCCTGAATAAATAAGCATTGGTTAAATCAGGGGTCACCAATCTCGGTCCTGGAGGGCCGGTGTCCCTCCAGGGTTTAGCTCCAACTTGCCTCAACACACCTGCCAGGGTGTTTCAAGTTAACCTAGTAAGACGTTGATTAGCTTGTTCAGGTGTGTTTGATTTGGGTTGGAGCTAAAACAAGTTTGGTGACTCCTGGGTTAAATGAATAATTATTAGATCACTCACAGATACCTGAATAAATGTTTCAAATTGGAGCTGCAAATTAATTAAGTTGCAAATTTAATTAAATTATAATTATGGAGCAAATTGTGTAAACAATTTAATGACTCACTCAAAAAGACAGTTGACATTTATTTTTCACTCAATCAAAAGAGGCCATTGTTTAATCAAATGATTTGTCATTGAGATGCAACATTATAACCTGCAGATAGAGTGATTGAAATAATCCCATCCACTAATAAACTGACTAAGTCTATTTGGAAGCACTTGAGGCTATAATATGCCATCAATGCTGTACACATCTATCTAATATAGTCTAGAACTTTCTCTGTCTTGAAAGCAGAAATAAAGATGGCATTAAAAATAGTTTTAGATGGTATATGAATGGGTTTTCTACCTTAAATAGACAGAGCAAAATAAAAGCCAATCGGTGATTTCATATTGCATCCATTTCCTCTTTTTTTAGTTCTGCACACAGTGTTTTTGACATTTAAACAGGTTAGTGTACTGACTGATTACTTGATCCAGGTAATAGTTTTCCTGCAATGACATAAAGCAAGCATTTACCAAGTCACAAAGCAACTGATCATGGAAAACGTTGATTAGATGCACAGAAAGAGATTCCCTGGAGGGAAAGTGAGATGGGTATTTGGAGCGCTGTCTGCTGCATGATGAGAAACCAGACAATACTGACGTCAGAAGGAATTTCAAAGTCAGACATAAATATAGTATGCCTGTTCCACTCAGACATTTCTTCACACCAGCGCTCTTGCATTGAGGAAAAATATGAAAACCTGAACCACAATTGCACTATACTTTGACAAAACCCCAAAGCAAATGGAATCTACAAACAAATTACGCTTGACCTTTTCTCAGAAGCATATTCACTATTCTTAGCCTCTCTCGCAATTACTTTTAACCTCATCCCAAAGTCATTTACATTGGATGTGTAAGAATAATAAGAGCGTGAAATAAATTAAGCTTTCCAACCACACTGCTCCCAATTACAGTATCTAGGGCAAGAGACGCAGCAACAATTAGGCTCACAAGTTTTTATGCGAGATTAATAGGCGAGTGTTGCCAAACATTAAGACTGCTGTATAGGGATTACTGTAAGTCGTATAGTCTGTTAGAGCAATAACTTATGGCAGAGTATTAAAGTATTCGATGTGCTAAGAATTAAACCTTTAACACTTATGTCAAAGCTACAGCTAAGGATAATAATGTTACATACAGTAAAAGCTGCAAAGTTCAACAGCATTGTTAGGCACTGTCAAATATGTTGGGATCCACACGATTCCTTCATGTTGTCCCAACACAACACTTAATTGTTTTTACAAATTTAAGTGGATTCAACATAAAAGGCTCTATTTTAATCATCTAGGTATAACATGCCGCAAAAGCATTAAGGGTGTGTCCAAATCCACTTTTGCTTCTTTAAGAATAGAAAAATACACTTTGTGCCATGGCCTAACAGGGTTGTGCTTATTCTCTTACTGAGTTATGGGTGCGTTTTGAGCATAACGTGCATTAAACCAATCAGAGTTTCTTCTCACCTTCCTTTTATGAGGCATGGCGGACTTTGTTAGAGGAAAAACTGAATGCATCACTAGTGAGAAAACAGTTAAACTACCCATCTGCGCGAGAATAAAGAACAAGCTTTAACAAGGATAACAACAAGGATTTGCTATTTAAACAATGTGGTGCAAAACGTAAAAATTACTGTTGTGCTAATTTGAAAACAGCAACAAATCACACCATACACATCTTGCACCTTATTGCGCGGAGTGTATGATAGGGCCCAAATATAGTAAGTTTTCCTAAAAAAAATAAAATAAAAATAAAAACTCCAGAATTTGGTTGATTCTGCTCTTTAAACTACTTTAATGCAGTAGCAAAAGTCATTTTCTGAATGGGTGACAGATTCAACATTAAAACAGTACAAACAGCAACTAAAAGATCACTAAAAGGAGTGTCACCATTAACATGGCATTAAGAACAAAAAACAAAAGTCCAATCTGCAATCCAATTAAATCAGCTTGTATTGTGTCAACGCCAATGAAAAAAAAAAATAAATAAAAAAATAAATAAATAAAAAATAAAAAAACTTCACCAGTTCACACTTACTCATAAAATATGCATATTTGGCATGCTGTCCAGGAAGAGGGCTCGAAGCTCAGAAAGACACCCTAACTCGCGCTATTACCCTTGTCAGGATAGAGAGATAGATAGGGGTCAGAGCGCAATGTCTATATCCTCCACCCATCCCCTCTGCTCCAATATTGTAGGAATCAGGTTAAGTGTGGAGTTGAGCTGGTGGAAGGGATGCTGCAAGTCAAGAGAACTTGGAGGTAGGACATGTTGGACTATTTACACCAGTCCCTTTATTAGGTAGATCTCTCCAACTGCTTGTTAATGCGAATTTCTGATCAGCCAATCATAAGGCAGCAACTCAATGCATTTACACATGGTGACGGTGATCTGCTGCAGTTCAAACTAAGCATCAGAATGGGGAAGAAAGGTGATTTAAGTGACTTTGAACGTGGCATGGTTGTAGGTGCCAGACAGGCTGGTCTGAGTATTCCAGAAACTGTTGATCTGCTGGGATTTTCACGCACAAGGATTTACAGAGAATGGTCAGAAAAAGAGAAAATATCCAGTGAGCGGCAGGTCTGTGGGCGCAAATGTCTTGTTGATGCTAGAAGTCAGAGGAAAATGGCCAGACTGGTTCGAGCTGATAGAAAGGCAACAGTAACTCAAATAACCACTCGGTACAACCGAGGTATGCAGAAGAGCATTTCTGAATGCACAACACATCAAAAGCAGATGGGCTGCAGCAGCAGAAGACCACACCAGATGCTACTTCTGTCAGCTAAGAACAGGAAACTGAGGCTACAATTCGCACAGGCTCACCAAAATTGGACAATAAAAGATTGAAAAACGTTGCCTGGTCTGATGAGTCTCGATTTCTGCTGCGACATTCAGATGGTAGGGTCAAAATTTGGTGTCAACAACATGATAACATGGATCCATCCTGCCTTGTACGGTTCAGGCTGGTGGTGGTGGTGTAATGGTGTGAAGATATTTTCCTGGCAGACTTTGGGCCCATTAGTACAAATCGAGCATCATGTCAATGCCAAAGTCAACCTGAGTATTATTGACCATGTCCATCTTGTTTTGAACACATTGTACCCATCTTCTGATGGCTACTTCCAGCAGGATAACGCGCTCTGTCATAAAGTGCAAATCATCTCAGACTGGTTTCTTGAACATGACAATGAGTTCACTGTACTCAAATGGC
Organism: Danio aesculapii; assembly: GCF_903798145.1. Classification (NCBI taxonomy): domain Eukaryota; kingdom Metazoa; phylum Chordata; class Actinopteri; order Cypriniformes; family Danionidae; genus Danio; species Danio aesculapii. The sequence goes on along the minus strand of NC_079440.1, from coordinate 46,831,553 downwards.
CTCCACAGTCACCAGAACTCAATCCAATGGAGCACCTTTGGGATGTGGTGGAACGGGAGATTTGCATCATGGATGTGCAGCCGACAAATCTGCAGCAACTGCTTGATGCTATCATATCAATATGGACCAAAGTCTCTGAGGAATATTTCCAGTACCTTATTGAGCCTATGCCACAAAGGATTTAGGCAGTTTTGAAGGCAAAAATTTGTCCAACCCAGTACTAGAAAGGTGTACCTAATAAAGTGGCCAGTGAGTGTATCAGAATGATTGCCAATAATGAACATCTTAGAATTTGTTTATAAAACAACTGGAAAAGCTTCTGTTATAGACTTTATAGATTGAGCATGCTCACAAAGTACAGCAATATGCAAATTGGGTACTTAAATAGTCAAATCAGATTTTAATTATGAGAAATGACAAGTCACAACAGTTTATCACTCAAGATAATACCAATCACTGTCCCATAAAATACTTATATTTAAAATAAAGTTGACATTCAGAATTTACATTTTACAATTGACTTATTTTAAACAGAATTATGAGTTTACATTTGTTTTACTATTATTTATATATCTTTATTAATATCAGAAGTCAGACAAAATAAAACCAATACAAAAACAGGGCAGAATTTGTAGATAAAAAGTTTAAATCTTGCACTTCTGAGATTATCTCTCAATTCACAATTGTGAGTCGGAGAAAAGTTGTAACGATTGTAAAAAGTTGTGATTTTTTTTTACATTTGTTCATTTTTAAGTATGTTTAACAGGCTTTGTTCACACACAAAAAGCCAGTTTTTAAATCCAATCTTTAAGACTGACAGTCATTTTACTAGCGATCTTCTAAAATCCAAACAGTTTGTTGTGCCTCTACTTCAGTTACTATACTAATAATGTAAGTAAGCATCAGCACAATGCAAAGAGACTTTCTCATACCAGGACAAAACCGGACGTTTGCTGGACTCTGCTAACATTCATCATGTCACAGCAATGCTGAACTCACAAGATGCATGAAAGGACATAAACAACAGAGACATTTTATGCATTCGTGCACACACACTCTGTCCAATACTGCTGACTCATGTACTCATTCACTATTTACTGCATAATGGATGTCATTTGAAATAAAAAATAACATTAGAATGAATTAAATAAAATGAGACAATCTTGCACACATTACATGATATTACATATGCGTCACATCCTGACTCAATGGAAAGAAATATTTGAATAAACACATTTGATCATTTATTTGAAATTTATGTGTTTAGGTAGTTGACAAATAGGCAGTACAAAAATGAAGAAAATGTATCTAATTCTTTTTGAAGACAAAGATTATGTAGTTGGAAAAATATATAAGGGGTCACAAACATTTTTTTCTCTGCATTTTTACTGAAATGTAGCTTAAATATTTCATACCATGCAAAAATGCTTTTATTTGGATTTTTTGGTTTGTTTCTAGTCTAAATATCTAAAAATTCTTAAATCAAGAAAGATTTTCTAGACAAGCAAGCAGTATGTCAAAATTAAATGAACAAGCAACATAATCTGCCAATGAGGTAATGCTTCTTGATTTTTTTTTTTTTTTAGATATTTTGACTGGAGAAAAGACAAAAACTAAGGCCCAATCCCAAATCTATTTTAGTACCCATACCCCTTGACCCTTGAAATGGAGTGTTAAGGGGAAGGGCTGCAAAATTTACCCATAAGAAAAGGGACAGCACTACAACACCTGCACACGTCATCATATGTCATCGCGATCGTTCGATCTCATATGAAGCAAGAGATCACGATGACATATATACACACATATATATATATATATATATATATATATATATATATATATATATATATATATATATGTATATATATATATATATATATATATATATATGTATATATATATATATATATATATATATATATGTATATATATATATATATATATATATATATATATATGTATATATATATATATATATATGTATGTATATATATATATATATATGTATATATATATATATATATATATATATATATATATATATATATATATATATATATATATATATATATATATATATATATATATATATATATATAAATAAATAAATATATATATATATATATGTAAATATATATATATATATATATATATATATATATATATATATATATATATGTATGTGTATGTGTGTGTGTGTGTGTGTGTGTGTGTGTGTGTGTGTGTGTGTGTGTGTGTGTGTGTGTGTGTGTGTGTGTGTGTACATGTATGTATGTGAGGTGCATGACAGGATTTGTAGTCCATATGGTGGCAGGATTGTAGTCCAAGTAAAAGTGATTGATTCCCAGCAATCTACAAACCAGAACCGCTGGTGATTGTGGCAAAGGGATTAAGTTAACTTATTAATTTTACAAATTAAAGTGGTTTGAACATAAAACAATTGTCGTCACTATTATGTTTTGTTTTAGCTCATTTCAAACAAGCAGTTTGAACAAACAGCAAATGTAATTTTTTAAGTGTATTGCCATAATTTAAAATGCAGCAAATGGTTAAACATTTCTTTTATTTCCATGGGCTTCTTGTTATAAAAACTGTTGTGTTATATTTAAAAAAAAAAAACTTTGAGACATCTCAAAACTATCTTATTGTGTGTCCATCTTAAGCACACTTTGTTGTCCTTTGGTGTGACAGTCTATAACTAGTTCTGTCATCATTTAAAATGCAGTAAATGGATAAACAGTGATTTATTTTCCATTGACCTCTTTTTTTATATATATATATATATATATATATATATATATATATATATATATATATATATATATATATATATATATATATATATATATATATATATATATATATATAAACCTCACACCTGTTACGGTTTTCCATTGGTACACAGCTGGGAGCTGCTCAAGGACTGATTTGATGGACTATAAAGACAGCACACACACACATTTTTCTGAGTCTTGTCATACTTTTTAGTCAACATTATGACGCGTTTCCCTTGCCATGTTTGACCTTTATTTAGTTTGCTGCTTGTACCGACTTTTCGCCTTTCGTACACTTTGGCTTACTTTGCAAACACCAGTTTTTTCCTTTATCAACCCTTGCTTGCTAGACCATGCGCTTAATAAAACTGCATCTGGATCTTCAACTCCATTGTCTAGTGTCCTCACATTACATCTTTCATGTTTACCCAACACAAATTGATTGTGTGGAACCCAACATTTTATTTTTTTTTACAGTGTACTAATTCTATTCATTTTTGTCATGAGTGACTGTGAAAATGCAACTTTGTCAACAACACATTTTTTTATTTACTGTATTTGTATTCTTGTTTATGTTGCTGCTTCTCAGACTGAGAGAAAATAAACTACTCAGAATCAAAACGTCTTTGAATCTGAGGGACTGTGTCATGAACTAAATCTTGATATTTCTATTTATTTAGAGTCACGAAAAAGAATAAACCTACAGACGGCAAGAGGCCAATGTTTAGGGCACGGAGCCTGCAGGTTTGTTTGTGCGAGCTGACAGAAAAGTGTAGAAGAGAGAAGAAATAAAAGAGAAGTAGAAGTGGGTGAATGTAGACTTTTCCGCTAAAAGGTAACAGCAGTAGGTGTACGACTAAAGTGGCGGGGGGTGAGCGAGCAAAGGTCGACAGTATATTCAGGGAGCAGCAAGTCTCCTGAAGTACCAGGTTCAAGATTGTTTGCCAGTCTTGTGAGGCGAGAGCTTTCGGCAAGATCAAACACATTTCAGAGAAGACTTGTAGAGCAGGTTCTCCGTGAATAAGTGTGGTGTATTCATCGGGGAGTGGTGGAGCGCCACGACTTCATCCAGATAATTGCCCAGTGGACCTGAACGAGGGCACAAAACTATAATGCTTTAGCTTAGCAGGGTGGGCTGGTAATTTAAGAGACAGAATAGAAAGCTCTGAGAGGTGTCAGATGAGTAAGCCAGTGCTCTTTCTCTCTCGTGACTAGAAGAGTGTGGATGCAGTGAAATATCTGTAAAGTAACTGAAAGCCTCTTTGAGTGCCTGAAGATGAACTATCTTGTGATTGTATCTTCTTTAAGAGATGAAATACAGTAACACAAGATCACAAGGCTTACTAGCCTAGGGAGAAGATGCCTGGACAACGTTTGGAGAGGGAAAAAGGACAAATAATTACATATTGTATGTTGAGCGGTTATTTCGCTTTTATTCATTCGTTCATATTCCTTTAGCTTAGTCTCTTATCAGAGGTTGCCACAGTGGAATGAAAACACAGGAAGCACCATTTTTAAATGCAGACACATTAAACCCTAACAATATATACAGTACATACAGTATAATATAACAAGCCATGGTCGACCTAGGCACAGACAAATCTTGTCCATATTTGGACCTAAAAAAATTACAAAAGGAAACCTTTTAAAAGGGTACGGCCCTAGTGCAGCATTTTTTTCCCCTGAGAGAAACCTGCAAATTTATATTCTTACACATATTGGATGCAATGATCAATGCAATTTAATGCTCTGAAATATATACATTTCATGAAGAGGTAGTAAATCGCTTTTCATGCTGAGAATCCATTTATTGATTCACGGTCAGCTCATTTGAATTAACACTCAATATGTGATGTTTCTGTTCTTAGAACATTAAAAGAGTTATTAGAGCTTCTTTCATTTTTTGCAAGAAAATTAGTTATCCATTTCATATTGTGCCAACTCTCAACCGAAAACTTCTTATCTTAATATATGCTTATATTTGCATCTATCCATCTATCTATTGCATTTGAGATCATGCGATTCAAAGAAAAAAAAAAGAAAAAAAAAAAAAGAGAATCACTCTACAGACATCAATATATATTTGTTCACCATATCTCCTTTAGTTTTGAACATATTCTGGAAGATTATATTACTTGAATCAAGACAACTTTAAAGATTCAAATTAAATTCTGTATTCATGACCTTTCAGAATTTTTTGATATGGACAATTTTTTACCGTCAAGAATGTCAGAGCATTTTTTTTAATGGAGCAAGAAAAAAGCTGCCATGGCAATGTTGTCCTTTGAGACTGTCCTGCCCTGGTCAGAGACACTGTATGTGGGGTATTTGATCTCAATCTAGCGTGAGTCCATGTAGTGCGAGTGGGGTTAATAGAGTTCCCTTTAATGATACATGCAATTTTGAAATGGCACCATGTCACATTCAGCAGAAAAAAAGACGTATTATGCAGTTCATTGACTAAAACTAAAACAAGAGACATGCAAAATAAACTATAACACAAGTAACATACCAAATTAAATCTTAAATTTTAAGTAGAAAATACAAATATATTTAAAAGCATAAATAATTTGTTTTGGCTAAATTACATGGCAAAAAACTATTCTAAGCAGTAAAAAGTATTCCAAATATTGTATGATTTGATCTGCAATGAGTGAGAGAGATGGTAGATGATATTAACAACTAATTAAACTTTAAAATTGTTCTATGTGAGTTAAAGTACCCCAAAAAGGCTTCTTTAAAAAATACCTACTGCTAGTTTTAAAGGTGCAGTATTGCAAGTTTGACACCCAGTGGTTGAACTAGGTATTTTACTCCTGGTTTAAAACACATGCAAGCACAGGTTGCCAGATTGCCGTCACCTACAGGACAGTGCATCAAGCCTAAAGGCCGATTTAAGGCTGATTTAAACAGTTATTTAAATAAAAGCAATGGCACACAATAGAATTTTGTTTTCATATTAAAATGAGTTTATTTATCCTAACCAACACCTGAAATATATTTTTAGAAACATCTATTTCTTGTAGCTGAACAACAGAAAAATAGGCAAGGCAAGGCAAGGCAAGGCAAGGCAAGGCAAGGCAAGGCAAGGCAAGGCAAGGCAAGTTTATTTATATAGCACATTTCATACACAGTGGCAATTCAAAGTGCTTTACATAAACAGGAATAAAAGAAACAATTATAAGAGAAATAAAAACAAACAGAATAAAAATAAAATAAAATAAAAGCTGATAAAATGTGTTATAAAAGAGTTAAAAAGAAGAGAAAAACATAGTAGTTCGATCTGTCGGACGTAGCACAGTGCTCATTCAGTAAAGGCACAGCTAAACAGATGTGTTTTCAGTCTTGATTTGAATGTGCCTAATGTTGGAGCACATCTGATCATTTCTGGAAGCTGATTCCAGCAGCGAGGGGCGTAGTAGCTGAAAGCCGATTCACCCTGCTTTGACTGAACTCTTGGGATTTCTAATCTATTTGATCCTAAAGATCTGAGTGATCTGTTAGGTTTGTATTCAGTGAGCATATCTATAATGTATTGAGGTCCTAGGCCATTTAGTGATTTATAGACCAGTAATAATACTTTAAAATCTATTCTAAATGTGACTGGGAGCCAGTGTAAAGACCTGAGGACAGGTGTGATGTGCTCTGATTTCCTGGTTCTGGTCAGAATTCTGGCCGCAGCGTTCTGGATGAGCTGCAACTGTCTGACTGTCTTTTTGGGAAGGCCAGTGAGGAGGCCATTACAGTAATCCACCCTGCTGCTGATAAAAGCATGAACAAGTTTCTCTAAGTCTTCACTGGAAACAAAGCATCTAATTCTTGCAATGTTTTTGAGATGATAGTATGCTGATTTACTAACTGCTTTGACATGACTATTGAAACTCAGATCTGACTCCAGAGTCACACCAAGATTCTTGACCTTATTTTTTGTTGTTTGACCCTTAGAGCCAAGGTACGCATTCACCTTGAGAACCTCATCTCTGTTCCCAAACGCAATGACTTCAGTTTTCTCTTTGTTTAACTGAAGAAAGTTTTGGCACATCCAATTGTTAATTTCATCAATACATTGGCAGAGGGTGTCAATGGGGCTGTAGTCATTAGGCAGTAAGGCTAGGTAGATCTGAGTGTCATCAGCATAGCTGTGGTAGGAGATTTGGTTCTTTCTCATTATTTGGCTCAGAGGGAGCATATAAAGGTTGAACAGGAGTGGTGCCAGAATCGAGCCTTGTGGGACTCCACATGTCATGGGTGTCCACCCTGACCTATGGTCACCTATACTGACATAGTATCCTCTCCCTTCAAGGTAAGATCTGAACCATTTGAGGACCGTCCCAGACAGCCCAACCCAGTTTTCCAGCCTATCCAAAAGTATGCTGTGATCGACAGTGTCAAATGCGGCACTGAGATCGAGCAGTACCAGCACTGTTAGTTTGCCTGAATCTGTATTTAGGCGGATGTCATTGATTATCTTTATAAGGGCGCTCTCTGTACTGTGATGTGGTCTGAAACCAGATTGAAAATTGTCCAAACACCCCTTGAAGTTTAAGAACTTGTTAACCTGGTTAAAAACAACTTTTTCAATGATTTTGCCAATGAAAGGGAGATTTGAGATGGGCCTGTAATTGCTCAATATGGTGTTATCTAGGTTGCTCTTCTTCAAGAGGGGTTTAACAACTGCAGTTTTAAGTGAGTTAGGAAAAATCCCCGAGAGAAGTGAAGCATTTACCACTTTTAGAAGATCCATTTCTAAGCAGGTAAACACCGTTTTAAAGAATGATGTGGGGAGCGTGTCGAGACTGCAGGTTGATGTTTTCATAACTTGCACGATCTCTTCTAAGATTTTGCCATTAATTGCCATGAAATCGGACATAATGTCTGATTTCTTAAGTTGTGGTTGAGCTAGTCTGACGTCGACACAATTTGGCTGATTGGATGAGCTGATTGCCTTTCTGATATTATTGATCTTGTCAGTAAAGAAATGAGCAAACTCATTACATTTGCTTTCAGAGAGTAGCTCACTGGGAATCCGACTGGGGGGGGTTGTGAGTTTCTCTATCGTTGCAAAGAGTTTACGAGCATTGTTTACGTTGCTGTTTATAAGGCTTGAAAAGAAAGTTTGCCTAGCAGTTTTTAGTTCCATATTAAAAGCACGAAGACTGTCTTTATAGATATTATAATGGATTACTAGTTTCGTCTTTCTCCACATACGCTCAGCTTTTCTGCACTGTCTTTTCGTCATTTGAATTCTTGGGGACCTAGTCCAGGAACCCCTTTGGCTGCTAGTTATCTTCTTGGCTTTAACAGGAGCAATGTCATCTATGACATTCTTAACTTTAGAGTTAAACAAATCAAGAAGAGAATCAGCAGAGTCTGCAGATATACTTGGTGCTAGCGATATGGCCTTCATAAACTGCTCATTAGTGTTCTCATTTATGCATCTCTTTCTGACAGAGACAGATCTGTCTTTAATAGCTGGAGTGATCAATATATCAAAGAAAATACAGAAATGATCAGATAGTGCAACATCCTTAACAACAGTTGATGAAATGTGTAAACCCTTAGTTATAAGTAGATCAAGAGTGTGTCCACGATTGTGTGTGGGTCCTTGAACATGCTGAGTCAGATCAAAAGTGTTCAAAACAGTCATCAGTTCTTTTACAGCATTGATTTCTGGATTATCAATGTGAATATTAAAATCCCCAGCAATGGTAAAATAGTCAAATTCAGAGGTTACTAATGATAACAGCTCTGTAAAATCATCAATAAAAGCTGGAGAATATTTTGGAGGTCTGTAGATAATGATCAGTAAGATACGTGGAGCACCTTTTAGTGCTATACTCAGATATTCAAAAGACAAAAAGTCACCAAATGACACTTGTTTACACTCATAGACATCTTTAAACAGGGCAGCAATGCCTCCACCTCTCCTATTGGCTCTGCAAACACTCAAAAAGTCAAAGTTTAAAGGAGCTGTTTCATTCAGAACTGCTGCGCTACAGCTGTCATCTAGCCAAGTTTCATTTAAAAGCATAAAATCAAGGCAATTTGAGCTGATAAAATCATTGACTAAAAGTGATTTATTGTTGAGTGATCGGATGTTTAAAAGTGCTAACTTAACAGTTTTAGCTGTTTCTGCTACAGTAGTCTCAGATTTATATTTAATAGACACAAGATTTGAGTGATTTGCTATACGGCCTGAACAAGTCTTCGGTTTTCTGTCACGTAATACAACACATATATGTGTAGAGAAAGCTACAGGCACACTGGGTTCCTGCTTGTTCTGTAAACATCTGATAAAGACACTGTTATCTAAGCAGGCACCCGAGACACATCATGGAGAGCAGTTTTGTTCACCAGCTGAGGATGGTGCGTTGTTGTTTGGGCCCTGGCGGTGGGGCAAATGTCGGAGGGCTCTTCCACGTGGGCTCAGAGGTGGTTGTGGAGCAGGCCGCTTTTTGGTTGGTAACTGGGGGCTTGCGGCGATGGAGTGTGAAAGTTTAGTTCCAGCATGCACCAGTTCCTCCATCTTTTTTGAGAAACCCAAGAGAGGCGAGCAGGGTGATAATGGGAACGTGTCTGGTGACAGAGGCTGTGGCTCTGGAGATTCTGGGTGCTGAAATATGTTTTCCTGGGTGTTTTCCTGAGGATCATTTTTTAGTGACGAGACATGATGCTGTTCTGATGCGTCACAGTCTGTCTGTGTTGAGCAGAGGGCCAGCGATAGTGTCTCTATCAACAGTGGGTGTTTTGGCTCCGTGGCGTTATCACTGTCCTTGGGTGATGCGTCAGCCCCAAGTCCACTCGGGAGCTGATTTGAGGTCCTGTGGTCATCTGGACATTTGCTGGGTGTGTATGTGCCATTTGGATTGAGGTCAGTGGCACATACAGCTGATGGATGATGGAGGGAGAAGAAGATATTGTCCTTTAGTACCTTTGCACCAAGTTTGTTTGGGTGAAGGCCGTCTGATGTCAACAGTTGTCTTTGGTTCCAGAAGAGATTGAAGTTGTCAATAAAATTCAGTCCTTTCCTGTTACATGCTTTCTGCAGCCATACATTTAGACCAAGCAGCCGTGAAAACATGTTTGTCCCTCTTGCAGGCAGTGGTCCACTGATGAACGGCTGAATTTTCACTCTTTCAACTGTTTCCAAGAGCTCACAGAAATCTCTCTTGAGCAGTTCTGACTGTTCCTTCCGAATATCATTCTTCCCCACATGGATGATAATCCGTTTTGCAGTCTTGTGCTTCTTCAGAATTTCCTTAAGTTCTTTGTTTACATCAGAAACTGTTGCATGAGGGAAGCAGTATGTCATTGTAGATTTGCTCCTAAAATTCCTGATTATTGAATCTCCTACAACTAGTGTTCTTATCTCAGGTGCGATCGGAGCAGAATGCCGCTGTCTAGTCGGCCTTGAGCCTCTGTTCCATGCAGAGTTAGCTGCTGAGTCATGCGATCTCTGTCTGACTGCATTTGGGGATTCTTCACCCATATTACTCAATACTTCATATCTGTTCTGAAGCTGTATTTGAGTCCGAGCTGTATTTGGGGTAGAGGACGCTAATGCGGCAGCGTATGATCTGACCCCGTGAGTACCCTTTGGTCTCGCACCTTGTTTATGCCAATGCTCATTTTCAACAGCTTTAATCTGTTTTTCAGTGCTCGAAATAGTGGTAGGAATAGATTTATGGGACTCACCGGCTATTTGCTGTGAGCGTCCACAATGACGCTGCAGTTCTGGTTGGATCGCAAGTAACTTTGTTTCAAGAACTGCAATCTTTTGTAGAAGTTTGTGGCAGTTTGTACAGCAGTGAGAATCTGAATTAATCCGATCCAGAGGCATTTTCACAGCCGTGTTTTCCCGTCTCAGGAATGTGAGCAGCTGATAGCTGGTAGCGGGAGGATTGTTTAGACGATAATTCCCCTCTTGTTAGTAAAGCTATATTCCAGAAAGTTTGTAGAATCGATGCTGATCATCAAGTTGTGTCGTTTGAGCACTGTGCTGATAGGCTCAAGTTAAAATTAGGGTTTAAGATATAAAAGCAAGTGAGCAGAGAGCGGAGCAGTAGGCAAAGACGTCCGAACAGTAGCGAAGCAGGAAGTAGAAGAAAAATATGACAATGATTCAGCATGTTCATTTAATAATGTTAGAGTTTTATGTATTAGTTACATTATAAAGCTTACCATTTCATTGTAGTGCAGTAAGTGCACTATGCTGTGCTTCTATAGCTGTATTTAAATTTCTGTCGTGTTGCGTGTGGTGCATCACTTTGTATCTCTGTCAGGGGCGGATTGGCCATCTGGCAATTCTGGGCCGGACCATTTTTATAAATGTGGGCCGGTCAGTTTCTTATTTAAAAAAAATTGTTGTATGTATTGTTTTTACATGCAGGCAGTTATCTCTTGAAATATGTGAATATGATGATGATGATGATGATGATGATGATAGTAACAATAATAATAAAAAATGTTAAGCATTTTGCCCAATCGTCAATCTCAGCTGCTTTCGAGTTGGGCCGACCCAATCCCACCTAATCAGAGGTTACGTGGACGTAATCAAAATCTGGCAAGAATGTCAAACAAACAGTAAGTGCAACACAAGCTAACTGTCAGAGAAGGACTGTAAAAAAGGAAAGGCGGTGCCGAAAAGCTCAGAGAAAGCAAAAAAAATGGCTCTAAAATCAGATGCTGCCAAATGTATAAAAGTAACTGAAATATTTTTTGAAAGGGGGCAACGCGGTGGTATGTTTGTGTATGGGTGTTTCATAAAACATATGCTTGATAAGTTGGTGGTTTATTTTGCTGTGGCCACCCCAGATTAATAAAGGGACTACGCATTGCTTTTCAGATAAACAAGAAGGTTCACTTAGCACGTTTCTTAAATATCTGCAAACATATGATGGTATTTTTATGCTTTAGAAGAGTCAAAAACTTACACAGAGCAAGGTCAAAGTGCATGAAGAAAAATTGTTGTCTTCTAAAAAACAGAATAAATTCTGAACTGCCAAAACAAGACATTAATGATTCCAATTTTACTTTTATAACTAATGTACATAAATCCATAACACATTTGAATAATGCCAGCCCATGGTCTTCATTGGCTGCCCACAAACCACATTTACTTTGAAGAAGCATTTATTGTCAAGAGAAAACATTTATTTTAATGTAATGTATGTGTCTTGTGTTGCAAGTTCAATGAAGACTCTCAAAAGAGATCCTTACCAAGCCAAAAATAAAAAATAAAGTGGAAAAAATAAATAAAACTGAGAATAGAATAACTCTTTAGGTGCCTATCAAATTATAACAAGAAATGAGTTGACTAATGAGTAATCAGTCCAGAAATCCTGGCAAGACCACCCTGCTCCCCCAAATTTGTCATGGAAATTAAGAAACACAAAGCAACATTCGGTTTCTGCTAACCGAATCAGGTTCGAGAAATTAGAGCATTAAATGACTTGATTAAGTTCATTCCAATATTCCGCATGGGATGGCAGCCATCAAATTGATTCTGCCGACACAGAACATTAAACACCATGCATAACAAGCAGTGGGCTTGATGTGTTGCATTAGTATTTAATTATTTCCGATTACAATTAAGTAGAAATGCGACAAAAATTATTTCTCCTGACATTTTTCAAAACTTTTTTATTTTCCTATTAATTAAACTTGTAGATAGGGGGAGGAAACATTAACTAAGAGGTAACTCACTTACCCATCAACATGTAGACGATGTAGCAGAAAGCGTGTAAAATTGATCAACCCATCTGTGTGGCACCCTCAGGAATAGCACTTCTCTATCAGTGTCGTTGGCAGGCTGCAAGTGCTAAAATATGATGTGTGCCCAGAAGAGCGTTCCATATGGTGTGTGTATTTCGACAGTGCTGTGACCTTAAACAGATGTGTCACTTTTTCAGGTGTGTGCGTGTGTGTGTTGGGTGGGTGTCGCACCAGTTTTCCATGACATCGCAAACCCAGGAACAGCAGTTTGTGTAAAATGACATTGCATCGAATCACTGATTTGTTATACATAGGACATATAAAACACTCAAAATGTGGCATATGGGTGAATACCAATTCTATAAACGCTAACGGTCTAAAACATAACATGTTAATCATGCTAACAGTTAGTTTAAAGTGCTACAAAAGTTGTTATATTATGCCAACAATGGCATAAAAATGTATTAGGAATATTCAAGTGTTTTAAACTATTAAAACATGTAAGGAACATGTTAATCATGCTAATAATTAGTTTAAAATGATACAAAAGATGTTCCATTATACCAAAAATTAACTAGAATGTATTAGGAATATTCAAGTCTTGTTTTCAATCATTAAAACATGTTAATTATGCTAACAATTAGATTAAAAATCATTTAAAATGCTCCAAAATATGTTATATTATACCAACAATGGCCTAAAATGTATTAGGAATATTTAAGTCTTGTTTTGAATCATTTAAAACGTTAAGTAACATGTTAACTGTGCAAACAGTTAGTTTAAAATTGTTTAAAATGCTCCAAAATAGGTTATATTATGCCAAAAATGGCCTAAAATGTATTAGAAATATTCAAGTCTTGTTTTGAATCATTTAAAACATGCAAGTAACATGTTAATCATGCTAAAAAATTATTTAAAATGATTTAAAATGCTACAAAAGACGTTATATTATGCCAACAACGGCCTAAAATGTATTGGGAATATTCAAGTCTTATTTTAAATCATTTAAAACATAAAAGTAACAAGCTACAATGTAACAGTGGGTTAGAATATGCTAACGGTGTTTTAAAACATGGATGTGACAAAAACGTAAAACAATAACATGCTAAATTTTACTAGAGACATGCTAAAACATTCTATCAACATGTCAAGACATGCTAGCATTGTTGTGAACAAGCAAGCAACATACTTAAACAGTATTAACATGATAAATCTGGTCAAATTGGTAGCAACATGCTTAAACATGTAAGAAACAATGTGCTACAATGTGGTAAAAGTGTGTTAGAACATGCTAACGTTGTGTTAAAATGTGGATGTGACAAAAACGTAAAATGCTAACATGCTAAATTTTACTGGAGACAGTAAGCTAGCAACATGCTTAAACAGTAGTAACATGATAAATCTGGAAAAATTTGTAGCAACATGCTAGCAATGTGATAAAACCCACCAGAAACATGCTAAATATATTAATAATGTGTTAAAAACATATGTTTAAACATGCTATCAACATGCAACAAACATGCAAGCAATGCATTCAAGTATTAACAATGTGCTAAAACATGGTAGTGACATCAAAACAAGAATGCAGAACATGAAAACATGGTTGCAGTGTGCTAAAACTTGGTAGCTTTAATGCTAAAATGTCAGTAAGGCCTTAAATCTTTAAAACAACACCTAAAATAACAAACTATTAAATAATAAACTTTTAAACTAAAACAATGTAAAACGAACTTATTTTTTGCTAGGTTTTCAAGCCAGTTTATATTTAATCTATAGTTTAAGTATATAATAAGTGTTTTGAATTTGTTTTGTTAGTTTTGTCCTGTTAAATGTACAAATAATCATCTCTCTAAATAAGCTGCCTGATCTGAGGTAAATTCATTTATATAGAGCATATTATGTTTGACAAGTTACATGCTTAGGTGTATACTCAATACTTAAGGTTAGAGATTTGACCTTAACATAATGTATGTGTGACAGTACCAGCAATGCAACCTACCACTAATACAGAATGAATATAACATTAAGCACAGGGAGCCTTCTTGCAAAATTGATGGCTCATGTGTCAGTGATCTAGCACTGCATCACTGCGGTAAATTTTCCAATAGACGGATGCTATAAATTATGAAGCCTGTCAATCTTGATTTAGAACATTATCTCTTTTTTTGCTAGAAAAAGAGTGTTAAAAATTCATTGGACACCTGAATGTATGCAGCATCAATATTATATCGCACAACAATGTGCCTAGTATACTAATTTCCTGTAAAAAGCAAAGCACTGGCAAAATAGATTACAAAATTATCTATTTGTTGACTGCTTTAGGGTATTTGGTGCTAGCTAGATAATAACAAGTGAGGAAGCATTCTAAAACGTTATACAGCCACTTTAATCTCTTACACACTGGGGGAAATAAGCAATTTTAACTATTAGAAACTGCTAAATGCCGGCAGATCGCACGATTATGTCTTTCTTTTCTTTTTCATTCCTTCAAAACCTGCTTTTTTCACATTTTAATCTGATTTTATTCTTTTTTTAAATTCTTTTAATCATTTTATATTCATCTTAATTTTTTCCTGTTAATGTAAGCACTTTGAATGACCATTGTGTATGAAATGTGATATATAAATAAACTTGCCTTGCCTAAATTTCCATCAAGCATTGAATAAATCAAATTACTGAACTTTAGAACTTAAGAACAAAATTAAATTTAAATAACCTTTGTTTTATCCAAGGCTACTATATACAGTTGAAGTCAGAATTATTAGCCCCCCTTTGAATGTTTTTTTTTTTTTTCTTATTTAAATAGTGCAAGGACAATTTCAAAGCATGTCTGATAATATATTTTCTTCTGGAGAAAGTGTTATTTGTTTTATTTCGCTAAAAATAAAAGCAGTTTTTAATCTTAATAATTTAAAAAACATTTTAAGGTGAAAATTATTAGCCCCCTTAAGCTATATTTTTTTCGATAGTCTACAGAACAAACCACCAGGGCTAATAATTCTGGGGTGCTAATAATTCTGACTTCAATTGTTGTATATATGAGTTTTTGTTGCATATGAAGAACAAAAATGTGAAATGCAGATCTCCGCACAAAATAAAACTCAAGCAATCAAAAAGATGAAGACATCAAAGTAATTCAATAGCAGTTCAAATAAATTTCAATAAAGGTCCGTTCATGTGAATATGCAAATGAAATTATGCAAATACATAAATTCATTGTTCAGGATTAGCTTAGAGAAATTGCCATTTCAAGTTGTTGTTTTTAAGTGTATGATTTTTAATAAGCCTTTAAAACCCCCTCTGCTACGGTCTTAAAGGTGCGGTGTGCATGTTTTTGACTCGTCTGAAGCATAAAAGTACTATAATATGTTTGCAGATATTTAAGAAACATGCTAAGCAAACATTCTTGTTTATCTGAAAAACAATGCTGGAGTCACATATTCTGCTATGAAAATGTGTTTTCCGTGCCGGAACGTTGT
Organism: Danio aesculapii; assembly: GCF_903798145.1. NCBI lineage: Eukaryota > Metazoa > Chordata > Actinopteri > Cypriniformes > Danionidae > Danio > Danio aesculapii. The sequence goes on along the minus strand of NC_079440.1, from coordinate 46,815,583 downwards.
GTTGTTTATGTTTTTTTTTTTAACCTGCTCAATGCCAGCTTACCAAATTATAATTCAGCACCCCAGGTTGCCTTGTTGGAAAACCACATACTTCATTCAATCAGTCAGGAAGACTCTCAAAGCATGAATCCATGACTGCTTTCAGTAGTGTGACAAATACAAGTCATGTAAAAGGTCATTCAAACACACATTATTAGCATTTAACACTATAAAAAGCACATGATGTGTTCCTGAGGTGATCAGTTTATCGTGTCCTGTGAGAAATAAAAGCCTTTTCTAAGATATCAATTCGAGGTGTTGGTTAGAACACAAACGCGTTCAATATGGAAAATATTCCTTCTATCGTGTACCGTTGCTTTTATTTAAAACATGACTTAAATCAGCCTTTAGGCTTGATAGACTCGTTGTCGGTGTCGTCAATCTGGCAACCTGCACTTGCGTTTGTTTTAATCCGGGACTGCAATACCTAGGTCAACCACTGGGTGTCAAACTTACATACTGCACCTTTGAATTATACAATTATCCTATTGTATAATTTACAGACTTAATCCACAACGTACTCAGGACTTAATTTTAAAAGGTTAAAATATCAGAGCAAATGTAAAGAACTTAAATCTGGCTTGATACTACAGCTCAATAACAACAGTCGCATGCCAAGGCTTGGGTCTACCTCATTAATATTAATTAGATAACCTGTCTGGACAGCCTTTCAAAACTGAACTGGTTTTAACTCGGCACAGCATTTTCAATCCATAGCTCTCATGACCTGCAAAATGACTAGAGACATTCATCTAGTGCATGTTTACACAGAAAAACACTTAAATCACAGCACAGGAAGGCATGTTGGTGTGAAAGACCTCTAGGAAGCGAATTAATATTCATGAGCTTTGGTCCTTCGCATTAAAACCCTGCAGAATGCAGTGAAACCAAGAAAAGCGTGATTTCCACTTTTACCTGTACATAACCGTTTAAAAATAAAAATAAAATTGATAAAGTTTTATGGTTTTGTAATCTGTATGAAACCAACGCGAGGTACAGTCCGTCCCTTCAAACTTTTGAACAAAGTCACAGAGTCACTTTCATTTCTGGAGGAGATTGGCCATCAAGATTAAAGGTTATTCCACACTGAATCCGAAATTGTCCGTAATTTTCACACATTAAAAATAAATTTGACCACGTTGTGTGAATCGTATTGACACACTGCCTTTTGTCCGTCATAAAAAAACTCCAACCGGGTCGATTTTTTCTATTTTTCGCATCCGAGAGCGCTTTGAGAGGTGTTTTGACAGTTCAGCGAATGGCAAAATACAGATAACTTTATGACAAACACAGTGCATAATACAAGATAGACTGTGGCAGACAGATTCTGTGACTGTCACACCTCTCCCCTGCTGCTGTTTGGAGTGCGTGCGTATTCATTCTGCACTTTTTATTTTTGGGAAGTGTTCCATGTATTTGTTCTCTCTGCAGGAAGCAGCTACTTGCTCCTTTGCTTGGTCCTGCCCCGGCTCCACTTGATGCCACACCCTGCCTAGTCAGCTGACTCCTGGCTGCCTATAAATTCTTTGTTTGTCACTTCCTGTTTAGCTGCTTCAGCTCACTTGTGGTTGGTAGTGGTGTGTTGACGTTCATAGAAAGAAACTGAGTTTGTTAGTGAGATTTATTGAATTGGAGTTTGTGTATGCATCAGAGGAAAATCTGTGACAGTATTTAGTGCATTAGTTCTTGATTTGTTGACATTGAAAGTCTGACCTAAACTGACTACTCTGCTGTTTTGCCCTTTTTGGATTTGTTCGGTGATTGCAATTATTTGTACATAGTAAGTATGGAGCTTGACGCCATTTTCTTTTGTACCTTCTATTTTTGATTGTTTTTGTGGACGAGGGAGTCAGGTAAGAAAGTGTATTTTCCTTTATTTTCTTTTGCTGAAAATAGGGAATTTAGAGGGGATTTGAATTTAGATTGTTTTGTTTATTATTTTGGCCTGGTCAGCTCCTAAAGTTGAAAAAAAGACAAATTTTGAGAAAATCATTATGAAAATAAAATCTTTATATATTTTCTTAAGCAGAATTGTGTGTGCAGTCTTCCCTTTCATGTTGCGTCCTTACCCCTAGATGGGACGTAAAGCGCCTTATGGTCCGCTTCAGTCTGTTACTCCGATACGTCAACGTTTATAACATCATCTATTATAATGTCTATAGGTACTGCCAGTCTCTGTTCAGGATTTGTTTACGTTCGTAAATGTGTGAACAATCATAAGCAATGTATCAATATTCCACTGATTTCCTGAAATAAACTTTGCATTTGGGGATAATCTAGTGCAGCTCTTAGATGAGGAGAACTCTCCTTCCTCTCTATGTAGGCTAGGATTGGATGAACACAATATGTAGCCTACTCCTCTAACTTTTTCTACTTTGGAGAAGAGAGAGGAGAACAAAGTATTACTGCTTAAATTTACTTAAATGTTTTTTCTGAATGGATTAATTAATACACATCTGGCTCAGCGTGCAAGGTTTTTACGTGACAAATTTTTTACATATGAACACAAAAATTGCATACGAAAATTTCGAACTATAGTGTGCGAAGACCTTAAGTTGTGAATTACTTCAGAAGAGCAGCTTGATCAGATGATAATTATCCAGAGGATAAGTGGGGAACGGCCATAAATGAGGTTGGTGCTGTGATCTCGTTCCTTTCGAGTGCACATACATACTAACTCGGGCAACCTAAATAAAAATGCAGATTTTGTTTGATTCGAATGTTTATAAACTAAACTTAAGAGACAGTTGTTGATTTTATTGGTGATTCCAAATAATGTAATCATAAGCTTGGCTAACAGTTTGAGAATTTGAGGTTTCCCCATTCAGACAGAATGCCAGAGCATAATGGCTGTGAGGCATTTCAAAGAAGGCTGCCTAGTGAAATTACTCTATACAAGACCAAATAAATACCACAAAATACTTTAACGTACACATAGTTTGTAAAATGCAACCCAAGTAACGCATTTCAGATTTGCAGAAATGTAGACAGTGCCCTCTAGTGGATTTGTCATCTGAATGGTTCAACAAAGTTATCTGGTGCAATGTATTTTACGTTGAAGCATGTTTTCAATGAGCCTGGGTTGGAAATTGTTCTAGGGTATGTTATGAAGTACAACAGCAGTCAGCCTCTGCCATCTCATACTTTGTTCAGATCCATTTGAAGGATGTGTCATTTCGCATTTCATGTAGCTGAACACCCGTGAAGGACACTGATTGTCACTTTGCTGATAAAAAGCAGAATTCTTTCGAGGTTGTTGTTTGAATGCTCTGAGTACAAGCAGTGTGTTTATAACCAGCTTCACCCGCTATGTGAAGGAGTCTGCGCATCTATTGTGTATTCGGCACACAAGTGTTGAGCGCTGTGAACAGGTGTGAAGTACTCTGGGCTTCACAGCATAATTTGTCTCAATGACACATCTGTCATCCGCAGCTCTTTATTGAGGTGTGTCCGTTATACCTCAGAGTGCATTCGACAATTCCTCTAAAAAAAACGAGAAAGAGCCAGTTATGTGTGACGAAAACATGGGAGATGGATGAACAGCTCATTGAGAAATGACGGGAAGGGAAATTAAGAATACCATGTATAAATCTTAACCGAGGTTTCATGTTGTTTGTCAGTGATAATAGCATCGGTAAACAACATACTTAAGCAACATACATAAGCAAATCCAGGTTTGTTTATTTATTTTTATTTTGTCAGAACATTTCCATTGATTATAGTTAAATAACTGTGAGAAATTAATTTGTTGTTGTATGTATTACATTTATATTTTTGTTAATGTTAGTTTGATAAGAACCCAATTGTTCATTGTTAGCTTGTGTCAGGTCAGATCTATTAAAAATGTAAACAGATGCTATATTTGTTTTTAAATTATGTTTTAGTAAATGCTAAATATAGCATCAATGCTTGTTTTTTTACTGCAAGTTCATGTTAACTAATGTGGGAAACTAATGAAAATGGAAACATCTGTTTTTAAAATTAATTTATAAAAAATATTTGTATCTGTGTACACATACACTCTTCTTTTAGTGGTTCATGAGGACTCACCCTCACTTATTATATTGCCTTACCCTAACCCTATCCCTAACCATCACAGGAAACCTGTCAGAATTTGAATGTCAAAATTCTCTTAAGTGTCATTTTAAGTGTTTTGAATTACAAGGACATAGAGCATGTCCTCATGAATCCCCTCAACATTGTAATACTTGGGTAATACTCATGTCATTTTACAAATTTGAACAAATAACCACAATTCAGCACACACGACCATTTTAATGTTTGGGGTCAGTATCTATCCTTCGGCTTAGTCCCAGATTTATCAGGGGTCGCCACAGCAGAATGAACCACCATTTACTCTGGCATATGTTCTATGACACCTATACTGGGTTCAGTCTATTACTAGTAATTAAAATAATTGAATTATAATTGTTATCATTATTAATTATTATTATTATTATTATTATTATTATTATTATTATTATTATTATTATTATTATTATTATTATTATTATTATTATTATTCACATTATTGTTAGTTTTTCCTTGTCAGATTTTCTCTTCAAAATATTAAAAATAAATAAAAAAATAAATAAAAAATGTACAAAAGCACGCACTTCACTTTAACTGAGTGCTCAGGCAAACCGCAAAAAGTGCTAAATACTTAAGGCGGCAACACTCCAATAACGCAAATTTATTAAATTAAAAAAGGTTAAGACAAAAGAGCTTTGTGTCAGCCTTTTTTAATTTAATACATTAGCATTATTGGAGCTCTTCAAAATATTACAAATACCCCAAACTTGATCCCAACTTTTGAAAGATTATAATATTTGTGTTGTTTACTAGTCATTCTAAATGTTGACTGGATCTGAAAACAACCATTAATGTAATATTTTACATATTAATGTAATATTTTACATATTTAAATTTATATATATTTACATATTTAATATTCTAAATGTAATGTGTAAAAACTAAAACAAAAAGTTTTGGTTCAACATTTTCTTTCAATATTTAATTAATAAGTTTTTTTATGGTGTAAACTAAAGTAATGACTGCTGAAAAATTCAATTACACTTTGAAACACACATTTTATAAGAAACATAAAAAAAATGTTATTGAAAATTATTAATACTTTGATCCATTTCTCAGTGAATGTAGGCAATTTATTTTGGTGCATTTAAACAAAACAGATTTAATAAACAGATACATTTATTAAAATAATATTTTAGTCACCAAACATATTTAGAAAATGAAAGACATTTAAAACAAAATGATTTAATACAATTAAATTCAAGCAAATATTGCAAAAATAAATTACAACCTACAAAACTTTTTCAGGTTTTTGTTTCTCTTGATTTTTCCTCTTTTATTTTATTTGTATTTAATACTTATCTATAACACATAAATTTGGGTGTTTTGGGTGTATTTGGTATTTTGTTAGAAAAGCTCCAGATTTGGCTTCAGTGCTGACAAATCTAATGTATATGAACAAATATAATATTGTATAGCTTCCTATTAAAAATATGAATTTAAAAGATTTGCGAGGGGAGTACTCGTATGTGCCGAGCACTGTACATGGATTTTTTTTTTTTAGCTTATTTAAACTTGGTGTATCACCTAATGTTGACCAGGATAAGGACATCAGTTTGTGTTGTATCTGAGTTTTTAAAGTGAAGAACACTTAAATCAGATCGTCATATTACATCTGCAGTCTATTCCAGAACTTAGCAGAAATTAGGTGCATATTCTATAGATGAGGGGGGGTTTCTTATTTAAATCTAGTAATTAAAGTACAATTAAGGCCTGCTAATAAAATCTCATACCATTCCTTGATGATCGGCGAAGTCAATTACTCCGTATCTATGCATTTTATTTTCTCATTACAATTTCCAGCGCTCCCCCTATTTGCCACTTTTAAATTAAAGCAAGCACTCAGTGCATCAAGCTCGGGTTTAATCAAGTGGAAACCTCCAAAGCCCCTCTGACTCTGCGGCATGCAATCAAATCCAGCCTCTCAACCCATCACCGGGAGCCCGAGCCTCATCAGGATCAGCCACACATCTGCATTACGGTACTCGGAAATATCGGCCACTCGCTGTGACTAATGTCCAAAAGTGAGCCGCAATCTTGCCTGACTTTCACAGAAAGATGAGGTGGCGGAGAGGAGATGACCTCTCGACATTGTTTGAAGGCTATAATAACTTAAATGATGGCAGGCTGAAGTCTCATTGAATGATTTATGGCTGGCAAAGAGTAACATCTGTGGCGGGATGTCAGCTGTCAGCTGTCAAGAGATGAAAGCTTTCAGACGAGACTTGCAGCATTTGCCAATATGCCACAGTATCCTGCAGCCCCAGGATAAAGCAAGGGGCACGGGGCGTCTCGAGCAGATGTCATGCTTGAACGCAGCCTCCGTATCACATTATGATGCGGGACGTGGGAGGGAAAAGGCTGGAGGATGCTAGCCGGACAAAATGTGGTGACTATACTGTTCTTGTAGGCGTGTTGTAGAACATATCGCATTTCCCAAAGGCCTGGTAATCCCTACTCTACTCGCAGGAAAGACTGCAGGTCAGAAAAAAAATCATGAAATTGACTACAATGTTATGCATCTACCTTTGAAACAGGGTTTTGGAAATCTCATGGTTTAATGCTTTTTAAGGGATGGTTCACCCAAAAATGAAAATTCTCCCATCATTTATTCTTAAAACAAAAAAACAAAAAACAAAAAAAAAGTTATTTTAAAGAATGCTGGAAACCTCTATTTTAAGTCACTGGTTATAGATTTCCAGAATTCCAACAGAACAAAAATTCTCAAACTGGATTAAAACAAGTCAAGGGTGAGTAAATAATGGCAGAATTTTAATGTTTAAGTGAATTATCATAATACACGTGTCAATGTTTGACTACATTATAGTCAAAAATGGAAATTCTGCCATCATTTACTCTTCCCTTTCTTGTTCCAAGTCAGTTTGAGGGTTTTTTTTAGCTCTTTTCAACAGAAGATATTTTGAAGCATGCTGGAAACCTGTAACTATTGATTTCCATAGTAGGAAAAACAAATACTATTAAATTCAATGGTTATAGATTTCCAAATTCCCACAGAACAAAAAAAAAAAAAAGAAAGAAAAATCTCAAACTGGTTTGAAACAAGTCAAGGGTGAGTATATAATCACAGATTTTTAATGTTTGAGTGAATTATCATAATTAATACAGGTGCCAAAATAATGTCAATGTTTGACTAAATTATAACCAAAAATGGAAATTCTGCCATCATTTACAATTTTTTCTTGTTCCAACCCAGTTTGACTGGTTATAGATTTCCAACACTTCAACAGAACAAAAACAAAAACAAGAACAAATCTCAAACTGTTTTGAAACAAGTCAAGGGTGAGTAAATAATGGCAGAACTGTAATTTTGGAGTGAACCATCCCCATGAATACATGTGCTAATATTATGGACATTACATTGTATAAACTGTGTCAGCTCAGTTTGCTCAACGCTGTTGATTAAAGGTTATAATGGTCGATTTCTAACACAGACTGATTATTTTACTTCAGAGGAGCTCAGTGGATCCTCAAGAGCCAAGACTATTAATTTAGGCTTTCCTGCATATGGTCTTTAATGAATCACCAAGGACCACGTTTTTTTTTTACTACTACTTTAATGTTCTACTGAAGAAAACAAGTCACCTACATCTTGAATTACCCGAGGGAAAATTAAGAGTGATTTTTAATTTTTGAGTGAACTATACTGTACCTGTTGTACAGTACATGTTTACGAGAGCACTGTTTTCAAGTATGAAACTAAAATGAATTAATCAATGTTTCTTGTATTGATTGTTCTAATTAAACAATAGTATTAGGCTATCTGCTGCTCCCATTAGCTGGTTGATTTGTGTATAGGCATGGGACAGAATAAGATTCTGATGGTATGATAACCTTGGATAAAAATATCATGGTTTCACAGTATTGTGATTACTGCTCTAAAATATATTCTTTTAAAATGTTTGGGTAAAAAAAATGACGGCTTTGAACACAATATATTTATTTAGGAAACATTTAAAATATTTTGGAGCAGCAAACATGTCAGGCTAAATTATTAAAATGAATCTTTGACTTCTATCTTCATTAGTTTCAAAAACACTGATATAAATAAATTAAAACGGCATCTTTTGCTATAGATACTGTTGTCGTAGAAAACGGAAATAATAAATCTCACTCATACTTTAGGAACGGTAAAACAAGAAATTTTGGCGGTTTTAAAACCTTGACTTTTCAAAACCGCGGTATACCTTGAAAGCGGTTATCGTCCCATGCCTATTTGTGTACAACATACTATAAGCTGATGTTCTCTGGAAAATAGGATTGAGGTTAGATAATTGAAAATGTCATCTATAAAACAGGTAAACCTGCAACAACATTTTTATTTGTCTTCACTTACAGCACATTGAGCTTGCTATCAGGCAATGTCAGCCAATTCCAAATAGCTAGAAATTATTTTGATGCAACATTTATAGTCATACAGCCTTCGTCAAATTAACAAGAATTTGATGTTGGTAAATGTTAATAAATGAACTTCACAGTTGCCATGGCGAGCAATTACAGATTTTGAAAATAGGCAATACAAAAATATATATAATTATAATCTGTAACATGGTCATAAAGCTCAGTCTATGTCAGTGAATGTGATGTTTTAGGGCAGGGATTCTCAACTGGTGGATTGCAAGGTAGCTTAAAATTAACTTAAATATTATACAAATTAATGTTTGATTTCATTATTAATTTATTATATAAAAAAAAAAAAATCAAAGTAATGGCCTTTCTTGATTTGATTACTTCAAACTCTGAGCAAAAACAGCCTCAATGTTAATTCAGATTTAACAGTGGCTTAAATCTCCAAACTGCTGAACACCAACCAGGACTACATTCTCAGTAGTATAAAAAAAATAATAGACGGCAAAAATAATATTTAAAAAAATAAATAATTGTTAATAATAAATAAAGGTTTCATTTTAACATTTTCTCTAGACAAACAGTTTAAAGAGAAAATGTCAGACACGTGGGCCTGTCAGAAATTCATCAGAAGTAGATGGGCCACGAAAGTGAAAAGGGTGTGTTTATGTGAATAATATACAAATGTTTATGCAATAAAAAAGTGCATAAGACAATCAAAACGCAGTTCAAATCCCAGTTCATAAAAAAAATTTACAAAAACATTGTGTACATCACTTTGCAAAGAAAGACTCTTTATTTTAGTCCTGTAGGCTGCTTGTGTTCTTTTGCATGTCAAGTTCTTGCAAATGCTGAACATGAATGCACATGAAATCCTGTTTCACTAAAACAAGCTTTTGTAGTTTGTAGTTTTCAAAAATTGCACTGTGAAACCATATTTAAAAATGCTGTTACACAAATTAATGGCATCATTTTTTTTCAATTTTTATTAACAACAGTGTTGTGTAAACACTTAGTATGGAAATAGTCCTCTGCAGTTAATTGCACGCTCCATTTTAATGCTGCAATACTTGTATGATCCAATCAAATCCTAATGGATAAAATCAAGTCTCAGCTCATTGAGACTTAATTCTTAACAATACATAATTGTAACGATAGCATTTTTTTAGCATTCTTAAAATGAATTCTAAGTGTTTAATCCTGTGCTACCTACAAATCCATCACGTTCAACTTAGATTCTCTGGAAATACATTTCTGTCATTTCTTCAAAACTGTCATGATGCTTCCTGCAAAGTGAAAAGTACAGCGATTAGTGCTGAAATTGTGTTTAATTTGATCTGAAGGAGATTTACGTGGTGCTGGCAAACATGTTTTGTGATGTTTTTTGGCACATTACAGCAGTTAAGGAATGAAATCTACCAAAAGTTTAGATTGTGCTTGACATTAACCTACAACCTAACAATTACACTAATCCCCATCATAAATCAACAATGTTAACAAAAACAAACATTCACTTGAGCAACCATGGATTTTAATTGTACCAAGTATATACGCACTTTATTAGTTACACCTGTCTAATTGCTCAACGCACATTTCTAATCAGCCAATCACATTGCAGCAACTCAGTGTATTTAGGCATGTAGACATGGTCTACTTCAGTTCAAACTGAGCATCAGAATGGGGAAGGTGATTTAAGTGACTTTGAATGTGGCATGGTTGTTGTTGCCAGATGGGCTGGACTGAGTATTTCAGAAACTGCTGACCTACTGGGATTTTCACACACAATTATCTCTAGGGTTTAAAGAGAATGGTCCGAGAAATATCCAGTGAGCTGCAGTTCTGTGGGTACAAATGCCTTGATGATGCTAGAGGTCAAAGGAGAATGGCCAGACTGGTTTAAGCTGATAGAAAGGCAATAGTAACTCAAATAACCACTCGTTACAACCGAGGTATGCAGAAGAGCATCTCTGAATGCACAACACATCCAAGCTTGAGGCAGATGGGTTACAGCAGCGGAAGACCACACCGGGTGCCACTCCTGTCAGCTAAGAACAGGAAACTGAGGCTACAATTTGCACAGGCTCACCAAAATTGTACAATAGAAGACTGAAAAATGTTGCCTGGTCTGATGAGTCTCAATTTCTGCTGCAACATTCGGATGGCAGGGTCAGAAATAGGCATCAATAACATGAAAGCATGGATCCATCCTGCCTTGTATCAACGGTTCAAGCGGCTGGTGGTGGTGTAATGGTGTAGGGGATATTTTCTTAGCACACTTTGGGCCTTTTAGTACCAATTGAGCATCTGGTCAACGCCACAGCCTACCTGACTATTTTTGCTGACCATGTCCATCCCTTTATGACCACAGTGTACCTATCCTCTGATGGCTACTTCCAGCAGGATAACGCGTCATGTTATAAAGCACAAATAATCTCAGACTGGATTCTTGAGCATGACAATAAGTTCACTGTACTCAAATGGCCTCCACAGTCACCACATTTCAATTCAATAGAGCACCTTTAGGATGTGGTGGAACGAGAGATTCGCATCACGGATGTGCAGCTGACAATTCTGCAGCAAGTGCATGAAGCTATCATGTCAATGGGGAATATTTCCAGTAACTTGTTGAAACTATGCCACGAAGGATTAAGGCAGTTCTGAAGGCAAAAGGGGTCCTACTAGTGAGGTGTACCTAATAAAATAGCCGATGACTATATTGTATAATGCTGTGCCAGATGAGTCAAGAAAGAAAAGGCAGAAATAATGATATAGTAATGGGATACATACAAATGGTAGTTTACAAATGATGCCCTATTGTAAAAGCAATCATAATGCACTATAATGCAAGGGACTGCATTAAAAAAATTATAATAATCATAAGAAACTTCCCATAATCATAATTTGAATGTCAAAAGGAACAAATCTTTGGTGTTCTTTTAACCTGAAAACTGTAATACAGATTTTAGGGTTTTGATCATAGTTCGGTCTCATTACAACAGTAAAATGGGTTACAAATATAATTTTATATAATTCAGATTCTAAATAATTGTAAACCTTGTCCTATTTCCTTGAGACTGTACAGATTCAGCTACAGCTAACTATGAGCTTACCTGTGTGTTAATGACATATTTGTGGCTTATGTAAGGTGTATTTTAGCGTTTTTTTACTAGAAGATGAAGAACAACCACAATAAGACTGCCCAGATAAAATATAAAAGATTTATAAGAACTGATGAATGAACATCAGATCAATATGACCGTGAACAAATCATTTCACTCCAGACATTCATTCAACACATCACAAAAGACGTATTCCAATAGAATCAGCACTTCTAGTGAAAAAAAATGAACAGAATATGTATATAGTGTTGAATGATAGTAAATAGAGAGATGTAAACAGTTCAGTGTTGTAAATTTAATATGGAAAGCATCCTTGCCCAAAGCAGTCTTTATATGTGTGTAAAAGCTGGCACTAGACAGGCATCAGAAATCAGCAACAGCATAACAAGGTTGGTATTATTCAAGGGTCGAGTGGAGGTCAGGGTGTACCGAATGCTCTGTCAAACCACGGAGAATGCTATTTTTATGGATGATAATAAAGGATTTTTAATTGTGAGGAGTCATTGCCTAGAGAGTTTGGTTCAAAAAGAGACAAGCTGCTGAGGTCAGATGTATCAAATGCAAAAAACACAATATGTTAATTTCGAGTGAGCAGTGTGCATGAAAATGACATGGCCGTGTTCCTCTCACATTATGCATATGCTCACTCTGTACAGTCTACAAATGTTTCACAAGTTTAAGGAAAATGTGTCAGGGTTAGGAAAATGATTTACACTCTAAACAAATCTGGGTTTATTCAACCTAACATTTGGGTCAAATATGGACAAAACTGTCGAGTTACAGGTTTTGTTTATTTCTTATTTTATTTTCAACCCAGACTGGATGAAAATATATGGCTCTGCCTACTGTTTACAAAATGTCAAATACATGTTAAACATCAGGTACGTTTTGCTTAACCCAGGCTCATTCTGATTATGTAGCCCTATATACATTTCTGGAGAGCAGCAAATACATCTTAGGAGGCATATTTTCTGCTGTTTTTTAGCGAATCCACCATAGGCCGCTGTGTATGCAATTTTTCCTTCATCAGACTGCAATCGCATCAACGTGCTCAACTCCGCTCCATGTCTCAAGTCTGCAGACATAAGCAGCGAGCCACTGGACAAACTGGAAACAGCAGAAAAGCCATCCATAAGCGGTCAACTGGTATGCGCATAAAAGAACGGCATCATACCGCCCTGTATAGTTTGTTTTAAAGATGAAACGCAGCCATACATACCACTGGCTAGAAAAATTTGCAATCTCCAGAAATGTATATAGGGCTACTATTTCATAATGAGCCTGTATTGGTTTTGCTGCCCGTTTCAGATGACAAACCCACTAGAGGGCACTTTCTACATTTTTGCGAATCTGAAATACATTTAGAGATGAGAGGTTTTGTTATACATGTCAGTACACATTCGCATACATGTGCTTGTCCATGAGAAGGCAAAGTTTGTAGAACAGATCATCTTGCTAAAGACTGACCTAAACCCAACCAAGAGTGCTTTCAAAAGCAAATGTGAGCAATAGTATCTGGCTTCAGACTTGTTTTTTTTTTACGCCAGTGGATGGGTTTACCCATATCTTACTCAAAAAAATACAGTAAGTCACAAATTCGCTAACTAAAGTGAAAGAACTGTCTACAAACAATTTGAAATAAAATAATTAGCTGAAACCTATACACACACACTTTTATATACAGAATGAACATAATACCTATGATTAAAGCTGCAAGCAGCAATGAAAGGACCTCGCACCCAGGCTCACCGCCAGCCGGTGGCTTATAAAGCTGATAAATAGCTGATAAATAACAAAAAAAAAAAAAAAAAACACATGAGAAAGTCATGATTGGGAGAACTTTCTCTGTCATGGTGAAACAGTAAATTTTGTCAGTCCACCATGGACATGCCCTTTGACAAAAACTCTTCACAACATCACTCAGGCCTTTGGATTAGACTGATGGAACTTGAATTCGACCTGATAAAATTTCTAGGAGTTTGTTACAGTGTAAAACATGCCTTTTTCAATGGATTAATTTCACTATTTATGATGGCATAGCAGTCAAAATGAGACAAATGAGCTCATGTATGGGACAAATTCTGGACCTTTGTCCACCCGAAACGTCTTTATAGCAGCCTCTCGCGACACAACCTCTTCAATGCGGCGCCTTGCGATATTTGCAAAGAAAACATATGGATCATATTTATTATCATTTGACAGTAAGAGAGGAATGCCATGAAATGTAGTGAAGAGTAATGATTTTTCTCTAATAATTTACTTGAGTAAGAGTAAAAGCACACAGTGTACTCAAAAAGTACACTTTACCCAACAATTTTACTTAAGTACACGTAACGAAGTAAATGTAACTCGTTACTACCCACCTCTGTGGATGACAAACCTTTTTGAGGAGACTTGAATGATTTAGTGACTTTGTAAAGACTTAGTGACTTAGTAAAGAAAGTTGTACATAAACCCCATTCAGTTATACAACTATTTTTTGTTTATTTGTAACAACCCTACTATCCAATATCAATGTGAAAATCATAAACAGAGACAGAAATGTACAGAATGTTCTCATAATATCGTGGGGGTCTTCTCCAGTATCCAACATCATGAATAGACCTTTCCAGGGCTTTTGCAGAAGGACATGCTTTAGGGGCCAAACCTGAGCATTCCTTCAGAAATAAATCCAAACCTTTGGACCAGTCTCTCTCTCTCTCTCCCTCTCTCTCTCTCTCTCTTTCTCTCTCTCGAGTTCTACCATAAGGTCCACACCCTGGTGCATCTCAGAATGGATTCATAGAAGCATCTGCAGACACGTTTGATGCAAGCAGACATCCTGGTGCATAATTTAGTGGTCTGATGCAAAATGCCCAGCCATTCCTTCTCATCAGTTCACTAGCCACTCGAAGTCCCCACACAAATTCAAATTTTTAGGATCCTTTCAAACCGCAGCCGAGATCAATATGCACACTGGAAATTTTAATGGCCTAATATAAAAAAATAAGCTTTTTCAAATATTATTCCACTGCTGTGCTCTTCTGAGATAATCGTGCTGTAAAAGCTGATTTGTGTCTGCTTTCCAAGTACACAACCGATCGAAAGTTTGGGGTCGCACACAACTTAAGCACTCAAGCTTTGCAAACCCATCTGGGAGGAAACGTCTTCTTGTCCAATAAAAGAGCAAGACTTAAGGTGTGTTCTTCTAGCTGACATTAATATTCCATATGAACCAGCGCTCGATATCAAACACTGCACTGGATAGGGACCCAAGCCTCCTGACCAAGAAACATGAAAAATACCGGCTGGCAGAAAATAGAAGGATTTAGCAAGGATTTGAAAATGAATCTTTGGTTCTGTTATCAGGCAGGATCAGCCGCAGGAGAGAGATTCTTCCGCTGTTACATGAGCCATTACATTCGCTGGGCTCTACTCTTGATCTGACGACACGCATGTCTGCTGTGTGTAGGGAACATGATGTGCAGAGCAGTTCGCCTGAAGAACTATATCGATCAGAAGAGATAAATAAAACAGTAGTCTATCCACCTATTAGATCTAATTAAAAAGCCTTCATTTCCCTGAAGTCCATATTTGATTCTATTATCCCTAAGTGTCTTTTTGTATATTATGTTTTGACTGTCTGGCTTTTGTTTTATTTGGCGTTTTCTTTCCACCTGACATAAGGAATATTTTATATGCACATTTATGGATGGATGTACAGGTAAAACGGTAGACAGACTGATTGGACTGGTGGACGGATGGATGGATGGGTGATAGATACAAAAAGGGATGCATGGATGACAGAGATACAAAAAGGGATGAATGGATGGATGGATGACAGATACAAAAAGGGATGCATGGATGGATGGTAAGATACAAGAAGGGATGGCAGGATGGATGGATAATGAAAGATACAAGAAGGGCTGGCTGGCTAACTGGCTGGATGGATGGTGGAATGATACAAAAAGGGATGGATGGAAAGATACAAAAAAGGATGGCTGGATGGATGATGGAAAGATACAAGAGATGGGTGGATAGATGGATGGATGATGGAAAGATACAAGAAGGGATGGCTGGATAGATGGATGATGGAGAGATACAAGAAGGGATGGATGGATGGTAAGATACAAGAAGCGATAGCTGGCTAGCTGGATGGATGGAAAGATACAAGAAGGAATGGCAGGATGGATGATGGAAATATACAAGAAGGGCTGGCTGGCTGGTGGAAAAATACAATGGATGGATGGATGATGAAAGACAAGAAGGGATGGCTGGCTGAATGGATGGACGGATGGATAGATAGATGGAAAGATACAAAAAGGGATGGCTGGATGGATGATGGAAAGATACAAGAAGGGCTGGCTGGATAGATGGATGATGGAGAGATACAAGAAGGGATGGATAGATGGATGATAAGATACAAGAAGGGATGACAGGATGGATGGATAATGGAAAGCTACAAGAAGTGCTGGCTGGCTAACTGGCTGGATGGATGGTGGAAAGATACAAGAAGGGATGGATGGATGGAAAGATACAAGAAGGGATGGATGGAAAGATACAAGAAGGGATGGATGGATGGAGGATGCAAAGATACAAGAAGGGCTGGATGGATGGATGTATGGTAGAAAGATACAAGAAGGGATGGATGTAAAGAGATACATGGGAGGGATGGATAGATAGATAGATGTTTGGGGGAAAACCACGCAAGCACAGGGAGAACATGCAAACTCTACACAGAAACGCCAACTGGCCCAGTCGACAATCGAACCAGCAACCTTCTTGCTGTGAGGCAACAGTGCTAACCACTGCACTGCCATGCCACCCTGCACTGGATTAATAAGGGGGGAGGAGTAGGGGTGGATGGGGGGATTGTTCAAGGCGAAAATGACTAAGGTAAGAAAATCTGGTTTGAATTTGTCTGATTGGTAAATCATATGAAAGCTAATGTGGGACAAGCCGTGGTCAATCATAACCATGTGATCCTCTCGTAATTAGTTTACAAATAAATTCACTTAACAATATTAATCACTTTAAAATTCCTTGTACAGTTAGATCCATAAATCCAAATTAATCGGACCATAAAACATATTTTTGGCTTGAATTGCGCAGCATGGGTTGAAACAGCACAGCATTTTAACCTAAATGTTTTTGATGATATTGTTTGATGTGATGACATTTCATGTCTTTGTTTCATATTCATTTGCCACATGCAATATCAAGCCAGTGGTTAATTAAGCATTATCAGGCCAAACCAGTAAGCTATGAAACCGACATTCTATACAAGCCCTTGCATTTGATCTATGATTTGCTTGACAGTTTTGAAGTCAGGGCAGCAGACATATATACAGGCAAGGCTAGAGTTTACACAGACTTGCATAACCTGTCTCATCAAACATCCACTATTAGTATGCACCAATAATCTCCAACAATATAACATGATGTGCCATCCAGAGTGTAATCACTAATATTAGAAAATTGCGGAATCGTATCACTCAGTGCCACCGTCATTATCCTGATTAAAATGATGGTGCGATTTATGTGAGCTGTGAATGTCCTCTTGAGCCCTGTTAAGTTGTATTGTTGGGCTTTTTTCTAATACGGCTGTGATTTTACCCCAGCTTTGAATCTACAAGGTCAGGCAGTGGGTAGAAAACGTAGTCTCTGCTTAAGCTGTCAAAATTCAGCATTAAAAGTATCAAAGACAAAAGACTGTTCATGAGGGCTCATAACATAACCTTACAGTTCGGGTAGAGCTTCTATCAGTCTAAAAAAACAAACAGACCTTCACCAATGTACATAAACAGCTTAATAAACAAATGCAAATGCAAATACTTCTGGCTGGATACCATGCCAGAGTTGTATATTTGTGCTACAGTGGGCCAAGTAAGAACTAATAAATCAGACAAACCCATTTGGAGACCACAAAGCTGGAAAGAAACTAAATTGGATCTTAAGAGAGATAAGAGTGACTAGCGATCCAAAACAATGCTTTACAAAGATTATCAGAGGTGCACTTTTTGGGTGAGTAATTGGAAAAACTTTACGTTCAAGCTATGTTTTCTTGGCCATGTTCAATTTCAGTTAAAGATTCTGCAAAAAAGGAGAAATAAATAATAAAAATGCCCTAGCAACAAGATTGAGTGCTCCAACAATATTGCAGTAATATCAGTTCCCCCATTCCCTGAGGTCATTTGTACTACAATCAATAATTGCCATGCAAATTGGTGCTATTTGCATTTGTATGAAGAGTGAGCGAGTCAGTCCATGGCTTGATACTGGAAATGTGAAAGTAGTGCCAGTTATCCAAATAAGTAGACCGAAATGCAACTTTAGCATGGACGGCAGTGAAAATCAGAAAATAATATGCACTGAATGTTGCAATTGAACAATTAGTATTAAGAGATTGATCATTATAAATTAATAAAATCAGCAATATAGTAATGGTTGATTTAAACAAAAAGGTTTACAAATATACATGATCAATAAGACATGACTATACATGTTTTTTTTTGTTGGGTGAGTGGGTGTGGGTGTGCATACCTTGTATTATTTACATTCTGGGGACCACATATCATCTAGTATAGTCATCCCAGTAAATTTTGACCTCATGGGAATATTTTTGGGGTCCCCATGATGAAAACAGCTCATAAATCACACAGAATGAAGTATCGTGAAAATGTGAAAATGCTGATTGTTTCCTGTAAGGGTTTGGGTTAGGGTAAGTGTAAATAATGTCCAGTCTGTACAGTATCAAAATCATTACATCTATGGGAAGTCCCTATAAAGATAGCTGTACAAGTGTCTCAAGGTTATTATAGTTAACGAAAACGACAGAAAAAAAAATTTATTAAAATAAACTATTAACAATTTTTTTAAAAAACAGCTAACTGAAACTGTATTGTGTACGTACAAAGTAAAATGATAGCAAAAATGTCCTTCGATTTCATCTTTGTAAATCTATTTAATACATAATCTTACTGTATGCCTTTTAGAAGTAAATCTATTTACTTCATGCTGCAGGTGTTTGACGTGTAGCAGCTCAGACTCTGTAATCCTGATGCCATTGGCCAGATTGAGCCGGTTCTCTGCCAGTCATCTTCGCTGTTGCTCTTGCAACAAAAACAATGAGAGGACATAACAGCAACACAGAGACAGCATTAAATACAGACACTTAAAATGATCACTTTAACACATTTGTTCGCAATAATGGGTTTTTTTAGTGATCGCAAACAATTCTTTTTAACCGAATCCAAGTTAACCGGTTGAACTAGTTCACCAAATCGGACAATCATTTGAAACGATTCACGTCTCCAGTAAGCATTCTTATCTACAAACTACTAAACATGCCTAATACCCCCCTCTGACTCGAAATAAACCAATATATACTGAGTTATTCAGTTATTTGAACAGTACACAGATCAGATGAGAGAAGCGGTGAACCGATAATACTGCACATGCATGATTCAGTGAATTGAACAGTACAGGACAGCCTGCTGTGACTGAAGTAAACTCGAACAACTACAGCGAGGGTAAACCGAGGGCTTAAATGAGAGGATCTGGCGGAAAAAAAACAAGTTCATTTCATGACAGAAAGTCATAATGGAATTTAAATAAATGAACCATGCTCCATTTGGGTTGAAAAACTTCATTGTAAGAAATTTTTCAGATCATGATGATGTTTTAACAGACTGAAATTATGACTGCTGACTACATTATTTTGGTATGTTGAGTCCTAACATGGGAGGATTGTCAAAAGATCCGGTTCGCGTTAAGCAGCCTTGCACACATATTGTACTTAAGGCTGCTATCTTGTGGGCTGTTGTATTTGAATTTGAGGATGGGTAGATGGCAGTGGTAGATGATAGTGGTCATTTGTCCTCTGAATACATGTTTCAAAAATGTATGGTTGAGTTATTATACAATATTTATTCCGATTTTTTAAAACCTTGCACCTAACAAATATCCTTATTTAGAAAATAAAAACTAAAACTAATATTGAAACTAATAAAAACTAAACTAAAACTAAGCAATTTGAAAATAAATAGTGAATCGACTTCTAAAAACTCATTTAAATTAACTGAATTTAAAATTAAAAAGTCAAAATGAAATAAAAACTAAAAGTAATGAAAAATCCAAAACTATTATATTCTTGGTGTGTGTTATGAGATACAATGTGATGTAAACTGTTCTAAGCTTAATTTGATTCAACTTAAGAAATTACATATACCTGTATACTGTATATATGTTTTATGCTTTATATAAATATAAAATGTAATATATAACTTGAACTATAAACACACACATGACATTGCAGAGCAATTTTCACCCTAATAGCAGTTGTAGTCAGATAGTAATACAAAAAGGGTGACATTTCTCAGAATGTCTCACACATTTTTATTTATAACAAATGCCACTTTATATTTACACAGATTTTGTGAGCTTGCAAATGCAAATGAGTTGCTGCTCCATAAGAGGGCACCAGTCCATAAGAGGACGGAGGCTTTACAGCAGAGGTCGTAAACCTTTTCTTAGCCCAAGATCCCCAACCTTGATCTTGCTAAAAGGCAAGATATACCCATCAAATAAACTTGACAGAAAAATGAAGCTACATTTTTTATTGGCATTTCCAGACCTTTAACTAAATATTTTTTTTTAATTATGTAAAAGCACTAGTTTAACCTACTTTAAATTTATAATTAATGCAACCAAGAAAATCTGTGAAAATGCACCTAGATGACATTTGGAATGATGAGAATTTGGGTGACAATGCCCTGTGACATTAAGCAATCAGATCATATGAAGTGTCTGTTAAAAAGAAAAAGGAAAAATGTTATTCAGCGACACCTCTGCAATTAGCCTACGATATTAGCATTTTATAAATGAGCTGTAATAAAATTATACTTCAAATAATAATAATAATAAGAATAAGAATAAGAAGAAGAAGAAGAAGAAGAAGAAGAAGAAGAAGAAGAAGAAGAAGAAGAAGAAGAAGAAGAAGAAGAAGAAGAAGAAGAAGAATTATTCTTATTATTCTTATTATTATAAATATTAGGGCCTACAACAAGAAATACTAAAATAGTATAATTCAGCAACTGCAGTTTTGTACAATATATTCATTCCTTCATTTTTCTTTGGCTTAGTGCCTCATTTCAGGAGTCACCGCAGTGGAATGAACCGCCAACTATTCTGGCATACAGTATATTTACACAGCCACAACCCAGTACTAAGAAACACCAATACACTCTCACAACCACACACACACATACACTACAGCCAATTTAGTTTATTCAATTCACTTACAGAGCATGTCTTTGAACTCTGGGGGAAATCGGAGCACAGGGAGAAGACGCAAACTCGAACCAGCAACCTTCTTGCTATAAGGCGACAGTGCTAACCACTGAGCCACCATGCCACCCTTGTACAACATATTGCAGCATCAATTCACAATGTTATAAAGCGGCAAACTGCTGCTGGCAGTTGGATATTAATGTGAGAACTTAAAGCCTGATCACACCAAACGCATTATTAGTTGAGACGTGCCTTTTTAATGGTGTTTTCTATTAGCAGTGATAGTTGTGTGTTGCTTATACTGTATGTAAGCCCACACAGAATCTGCGTGCGCAGTATTCCGCAGATTTTCCACAGATTTTAGCCTATCATTAATTTTGTTTATTTACTTGTGTAAATGTGTGTAAATCTATATTTATTCAGTTTTTAAATTATAGTAATATTATTGACTAATATGAAAATGTTCATCTGATTTATGCACAATGCAGTTTGTACAGTAATATTTTGTCTTTTAGTAGATGTATTATATGAGAGACTTGCTTTGTTTACCAAATAAATTGAATTTGGATTTGAATTTTAAACATTAAAAGTTAAAAAGTTATTATTTTTTACTTCATATATTAATGTTTTAGTTATGATACTCCCAAAATAATTCCACAGAAATCCACAGATTTTTAGCAAAATTCTCAGCAGAAATAGCTAAAAACGTCTGCAGATACCATCTGGCCATACTTGTATGTCTTGCACTTTCAGTTTAATATAAAAAAATTAATAAAAAAAAAAGTTATTTTTCAACTTGCTGCGCTGTAGGTGTGCATGGAAAAAGTGTATTGCAACATTTGATGTGCGTCTTCATTTAAAACAACAAACTTGAGCATGCAAAAATGTGATTTGTAAACAGCTCATTACTTTGAGGCTGGCTCCTCGTGAGCTGCGGGGTGTCTTATGAAAAGCTGTAAATTTATGTTTGAAAAGAGCAGTTGGATCAAGAAATATAAATAGAGATACATCACTATGCATCTCTTGTACTTATTCTTCTGTCATATCTGGGATCTACCGGTAGAGTGATAAAGATCCACCAGGGGTGCGTTTCCGAAAACCATCGTTAGCCAACTAAGGTCGCAAGTTCCATCGTTACACACACAGTTTGTTGATTTGGTGTTTCCCAAATCCAATGTTCCAAAGAACATTCGCAAACTGTATCGCAAACTTGTATGCTTGCAACTACACCTCTGGAGCTGTATTTATTTAGAATCATAGTTCCTGGCGGTGTTCTATTCCCAGTTCTCCCCCCTATGCCCTATTCATTTAGAACATTCTACCATTTAACTTGGAATGATAAAAAAAAGCATTAAAGTCATCTCTCTTAGGTGTAATTTGCTTTCAAAGTATTTTTACAGTTCAGTTTTAGCGATCTTCATGTTTACAATTGTGCTCCCTTCGCAGTGTACTTTGAAAACATTGATGTCATTTTGAACACATCCGTGGCTCATGCCGAAAGCTAAAGGTGACCTATTATTTAAAAGCGGAATTTATGTTACGTCTCCAAAGCTTGTGAAAACAAAAAACATAACATAATTAATTAATGCTTTTAATTTATAGCAGGTTATTTATTAGGTATCTGTACTGTATTTGACACGGGCCTGTTGGTTAGAACATTTCTGCAGTGGTTTGCATGTGTCAATTTGTAAAAGTAAATTTTTCAAAAAAAAAAAAATGGAACAATATCCTACTTGATAATAATAATAATAATATGTTCATCATATTATTTATATTATTATTAAAGTAGGATTTTTTTTTTATTTACTAATAAATAATTAAATTTCATTTTTTATTAAATCGCCTCATTTATTTATTTATATGATTTATATATGAGATTAGAAAACGTGTTAGCTTTTATAAGTGATTATATGTTTTAGAATAGAATATATAATGCTCTCAATAACTTGTAAAGAAAACACTGGCCCTATACAGTATGTGCCATTTACATATATTTTAATTAAAATGAAAATAGTGCATGTTTTTACCAAAACTAATATTAGATTTTTTTTTTTTACGTGTGTGTGTGTGTGTGTGTGTGTGTGTGTGTGTAAAACAATACAATATGCACAAAGAAATTATGGAATTTTTCTCTAAAGAAGTTGTTACCACCCCGTTTAGAGCATTATTATGGATGTTTTACTTTATAACTAACATGGTTCAAACGATAGATCTGTGACAGAGAAACTACGGGTTTGGGGTAAACACTCAACACTACATCGTTCTTTTCCCAAACAATGCATCGTACTATGATAGTTCAGCCACGAGTTATGTCGTTGTTTTGGAAACGCACGCCAATTCATTGCAATCGACAGGTTAGAGACTATGGCTTAACAGCCTGTGCTTCAGATACTCTGGCAACAACATACCTGTGGGTTTTATTGCATTGCCAGTTTAAATTTGTAACATTTGAACACAAAGTGTGCATAGAGAAGACAGACAATTAAACAGTGACTATTTTACTAAGTTCCTTTTAATGTCAACATAGTTATAAGGTGACTATTCTAAGTTAATTTTTATGTCAGCTGCTAAATACACACACAAACACAATGTTGGTTATGTCTGAATGTAAACAGTTAGGGGGTACATGTGACTACAACACTACTAACACGATTCAACCAGGTCTCACGTTTATTATATTGTGAATTATATGTTCCAAAAAATAATGAAGGCATTTGACATTGTTCAGAAACAGCTGATGTAGAGAATAACTCCCTTCAAATCAAATCAAATCTTTGGAGTAGACTTTGTGCTTTGTGATTTTAAAGACATTTTTCATGCTCAAAAAGAAAATTACACATTATAGAAAGTTGAATGTGTTAAAAGCAAAACAGGAGTCCTCTAATATCATGGTTTTAAGCTTATGATAATGAGGGAGATAAATGATAAATAAAAATTCACAGCTGTATGCATGGCAGAAGCACAACTTCCTGTGTCTAGAATACAAAGATCAATAGAGCACTGAAATGTCATGAAAGATTAATAATGTAATAATTTTTTTCACTGACATCATCAACCTTAGTCCTGAAGATAACTTCCAAAAATCATTTAAGGATTTAAACCTTTAAAAACCCACAGTATAATAATTAGTTACATAATCATACTTATTTTGACCTGCAGTGCTCAAAAGCAGCATGATAATTCACTTCATGGCCAAACATAAAAAAGGTGGGAAAAAAAAAAAAAAAAAAATATATATATATATATATATATATATATATATATATATATATATATATATATATATATATATATATATATATATATTTTTTTTTTTTTTTTTTTTTTTTTTTTTTAAGCCTGGCCAACCAAATAAAAATCTGTTTACACACAATGTATGATTTGGCACAGGGATTAAATATTAAGGTTTCAATGGGAACAGTTTTGTCCTGAAGCTCCTAAGAAACCCACATTTTCAGAAAAAAAAGGTAAGAGAGAGCTGTCATTGGGCTGGTACCTTTTTAAAAGGTACATGTTTGTATCAAACAGGCCCAAATTTGTACCTTAAAACTAATGCAATGCATATTTATATGTAAAGGTTCATGCAGTACTCAGCATATATTAGTACACCCCTCACAAATCTATCTTTTAACTTCATATTTATTTCCACATATTTCCATACTTCAATAGGAAGCTATACAATATTATGTTTGTGCATATAAATTAGATTAGTCAGCACTAAAGCCAAATCTGGAGCTTATCTAACAAAATAACTTACAATAATGGTATAAAATAAAATAAAAACTAGTGCACTCAAATTTATGTTTTGGAAAAATCAAGAGAAGCAAAAAGAGAGATTTTTATTTACTTTTATTATTATTATTTAAATTATTTATTTTTTATTATCTTTCAGTTTCTAAATATGTTTGGTGACAAAGATTATTTTATTATATCTATTGAATAAATCTGTTTCGTTTAAATGAACCAAAACACATGGCCTATTTTCACTGGGAAATGGATAAAAATATTCATTTTCAAAATGGGGTTTACTCAATTAAGCTGAGCACTGTATTACCTAAAAAGTACAAAAGTATACCTTTAGGCACCAATGTGGACCTGTTAAGTTTAATTGTGTTCCTTCTGAAAAAAAAAAAAAAAGTACCACACCATTAACATTAGCAGTCATACATTTAAACAAACAGACATCTCTTATAAGCTATAAAACTGCAAGTTAACTATTTTTATATATAATAACTTATATCTGATTGTAACATATTTAATTTGATTGTAATGCAATGTGTACCTATTACCAATATAATTATTGTAAAAAGCGCTTTACAAATAAACTTGAATTGAATTTAGTTATGATAGTAAAGTATATTTATTAAAGGAAACAAGGGTGAAATATAACAATTTTACAACAATATTCGATATAACATTTCAATGATGTTGTTTAGATAAACACAGCCAATATTATGACTAAAAAATGAAATGGAAAACACTAAAATTACTATAAGGATGGACATGGGTTGATATACAAAAACACACGCTATAGCTGCCTTTCAAATGCTAAACCAGTCCACCAGTTAGCGCATTGGACTTTTTTCAATGCACTAATTCAATTTTACTTGATATGAACCTTTGGCAGAAAAGGTTGCATTCATCATTTGAATCAAAGTTCAACATTCTAGCTTTCTTTTGAGCTTCAACACATTTGCTCCCATATATGTTCAGCCCTGCCATGCCTGTGACCTGTTCCCATTTGCTGAATAAAGTAAAAGGTTAGCCTAGTCCTTCACACAACTTCACCTGACAGGGTTTAATCCCCACAACCAATGCTTTTTTTCCTCCTCTTCCTTTTTCACTCCTCAAGCGGCCTTTCCCTTATACACCTGACTCTCTGACTTGAAATGGAATTTAGTCTCGTCAGCCTTGAATGTATAATACAAAGGGATACCTTTGTCCTCTCTGTAAGTGCTGGGTAATGAACTGTGTGGAATGCAATCTGGCACTAACTAAAAACCTCTTTTCAGCCCCGTTTTAGAAGGACTGCACTTTAAACTGAACAGCCTGGCTCTAAACCACTACTTTTTTTCCCTTTTTTGTATCTTCCTCTTCTTTAAATTGAGAAATTCTTACCAACATGAACTTTACTATATGCACTCTTTTCAACATTCATGATTCTTATTCTGCAGGGGAAAAGGACAATCATCAAGCCTTGAGACTAAAGGTTACCCTTTTTCCAATTACGCCCGCTCCCCCATGAAAGGCATTTTTGATAAATGCTACACAATGACTCAAGTGAAGGAGAAATATTTATTTGCTGGTGTCTTTTCAGAGCACTTGTGCAAACTATGCTGAAGGTTTTAATTAAAAAGGCTGCTTTTAATAAACCTTACAGTTTTACTTTTGTAATTACAGGACAGTTTTTACTTCATTAATGTTCTTCAGAATAAAAGCAGGGCTGAAAAATAAAGGTTTAATGATTTCAGCCAAAAAGCAAAATCATTTTAAAGGCAGCCCACATGAAAAAAATACTATGGGAATTTACAGTAAATAGTGTATTTGAAGCAAACTCAAGTGTATTAAACTGTATATTATAGTATTTACAACTTTGTTAATGAATACTACAGCATACTGTAGCATTAACAAACTGTAATAAACACTGTATTATACTTTAGTTGTTGCGTACCAACCAGGGGGCATGGGAGAGGGGGGGGGGGGGGGGGGGGGGGGGGGTAGGGGGGGGGCAATATGTCCCCCTCATTTTTAGAGCCAAACCATTTAGAAACAGGTGATTAATAATTATATGAATATAAATTTTTGGATCTCATTCAGCTGCCTGTTTCCTAGCATTGATTTGGTGCAATTATGCATTCACAATAGTATAAATCGTTATTGGGTGGTCAGATGTATCTTTCTATAATACATTTTTAATTAATAATAATTAAGATATAGATCAGAGAAAGCTATTTCTTACTATTAAAGGGCTGACTCCCCGTACATCTTGTTTTGATCAAGCATTAATTAGGGGGGTCAATCCCCCTGTAATTTGCACCCTGAATATACTGCTGTAAAATATTGTCTTGGGTTCAGAATAATACATTTGTGTGTGTGTATAAATAATTTTATTTATAAAACCTCTTATCGGACTAAACATTAATCGAATTACTCATTCATTTGAAAAATTAAACTAATCAGATATTAGTAATCATGGTTGTGATCATCAAGCTGAAGATGGAGCCGTATGAATGCAAAGCACCTTCCTCTGGATCTGGGCTGGAACAGATCTGCTGGAGAAAGAAGAAGGACAGAGCGGGCGCTCCCTGATGAGTGATGCATGATTCTTATTTGACAACCTGCTGATTACCCTCTCAGGGTACAAGCACATAAATCTGAAGGATCTGCCAGGAGGAGTAGATCAACTGTTCTCATACTGCCCCCTTGTGGTGGAAATAAAAGCTTAGACAACGGTTAAGCCACCATTGTCACCAGTGGAGCGCAGACGCCGGTTCATAACTGAACTGCAAATGCCTTCTGACTTTCAGACTGAAAGGATCTGAAATGAGTCGGCAGACAGGATGCAGAATTTACAAATAAATCATTTTACTACTACTTTTACTACTACTACTACTACTACTACTACTACTAATAATAATAATAATAATAATAATAATAATAATAATAATAATAATAATAATAATAATAATAACAACAACAACAACAATAATAATAATAATGGCAACGCAGTGGCGCAGTAGGTAGTGCTGTCGCCTCACAGCAAGAAGGTCGCTGATTCGAGCCTCGGCTGGGTCAGTTGGCGTTTCTGTGTGGAGTTTGCATGTTCTCCCTGTTTGGTGCTCCGGTTTCCCCCACAATCCAAAGACATGTGGTACAGGTGAATTGGGTAGGCTAAATTGTCCATAGTGTATGTGTGTGTGAATAAGCGTGTATGTGTTTTCCAGTGATGGGTTGCAGCTGGAAGGGCATCCGCTGCATTAAAAACAAATGCTGGATGAGTTGGCGGTTCATTCGGCTGTGGCCACCCCAGATTAATAAAGGGACTAAGACGAAAAGAAAATGAATGAATGAATGAATAATAATAATAATAATAATAATAATAATAATAATAATAATGTTGACATACAAAATATAAGCGCAAGTTTTTGGGTTTATAAAAATCTGAACAATGTATCTGCATTATCATGCATTATCATGCAGTACCATTACCATAAAATGTGGGGTGCCATTTCATGAATAATAAAATGAATATTAAAAACAGTAAAACTTTATTAGGTTATATTTAATTTTTTTCTAACTGTGCATCTGATAAAAAAAGGTATGGTCCAAAGTATACAAAAACCATTATTAAAGTATCTCATTTCATTTATTTCAATATTTTTATTGCGTTTATTGCAGATAATATCCAAACCTAAATGTATATGAAAAATAGAAGTCCTATCAGCAAAGAGATGACATCAAATATATAGTAACAACAAAAACAAGAAAACGGTAGCACTCTTTAATCAAACCTAAACGTTTCCACCCCCTTCTAAGGACCATCCCTCCCTATTTCCTAAGGCCTTTAATAAGTATGCAAAGAATAATTAAGACAATTTAGCTTACCCAATTCACTTATAGCGCATGTCTTTGGACGTGTCGGGGAAACTGATGCACCTGGAGGAAACCCACGTGAACACGGCGAGAACATGCAAACTCCACACAGAAATGTCAACCCCCCAGCCGAGGCTCAAATCAGTGACCTTCTTGCTGTGAGGCGATCGTGCTACTCGCTGTGCCACCGTGACGCCTTTATTTTATTTTATTTTATTCACTATCATGGAAACCATTTATTGAACGACAAACCCTGATAAACACTACAAAAAAAGGAATACATACATGTAATAAATTAACTCACAAATTCATTTAATTAAAGTACCACTTTAACACGCTTACAAATTTCTCCATATATACAAACAAAACTATTTCGAATATCCATAATAGCACACCCACATAATAATTCTAATTCAAAGCTTTTAATTTAAAGCAACCCTAAGCTATAGCAAACAAATATGGGGAAAATATATAATTTGCTCCACAGACTAAACCTGAAAAAGAAAAATGTTATTACAATTATTTACAAACATTAGAAAATGTTATAACAATTTAAAATATACTGCAAAAAAAAAAAAAAAAGTGCGCAGGTTTTTGCTAAAAAAAATGGCATGAAATACTGCTGTTTTGAATAGTTTCAACGGGAATGGTTCAGTCCTGAAGGTCTGGAGAGCAAGTACATGATTGATGACAAAAGTCAGAGATAATAATAATAATAATAATAATAATAATAAACAACAGAAATAACAACAGTAACGTTCAATGAACGTTGTTTTGTCTGTTCCAACTGATGAACTAAAGCAGATCCAAATCTTCAGTTCCAAATTGCATCCCAAGTACGTTCGCAAGCCTCAACCAAACCTGCATAATCTAATTCCATCAGTAAAGCTGTATTTATTTTATCCTGGTTTGCCATATTATAACTGTAAATCAGATTCATCACAAATATGGAAATGGTCAGTTACGGCCACGTATAATTATGAAGCCTGCAACTCAAATAAACGCACCTAACCTTCATTTATAGCATGGAAACGAATTGTAACATTTAAAGTGAAAATGCGAGGACTTGGGATTTGCTAAACCAGTCCCAGATGTGCTTGTGAGGCTCCGTCCAAACCAAACGCTGCTGGAATGCATACAGTAGAGGGTTTTTGCAGCACAGCGCAGTTCAGCTGAGGTTAAGAAGATTGTTCAGGGGTGGAGGGGGGTGGGGGGTCCTAGATGTGGACAAGGTGGACGGGGTCAGTCTGAATGCTGAGAGGTCAAACATGATTTTGGAAGCGAGCGAAGATGCACAACTAAAGGTGCGATGTAACGAGTTTACCAGAAGGGGGCGATGTAATGCTTTTGATGTTTATTGAAACACTCATTCTTGTGTTTGCCCATACTTTTTTCTCTTATTATATTATATACAACTATTATTTTTTTCTCTATTATATTTCTAAAAATATATAATAAATGAATGAATAAATAAATAAATAAATAGACAAAAACCAGTGAAGAAATTATACAAGGTTTTTTATTGAATGCCATTTTTGACTTTAGCCCATTAAAGATAAAATATATGACTTCAACTAAAAAACAGCCAGTATAGGCAAGTCATTGTATTACGATAGTTTGTTCTGAAGACAACCAAAAAAAATATTGCGTAGGGCGGCTAATAATGTTGATGCAAAAATGATATTATTTTTTAATTATTATTACAGCTGATTTTATTTTAGCAGAAATAAAACAAAGACTTTCTCCAGATGAAAAAAATATAGGAAATACTGTGAAAAATTCCTTGCTCTGTAAAACAAAATTTGGGAAATATTTAAAAAAACAAAAAAAAAATTCTAAAGTTAAAAAAATAAAAAAAAATAAATAAAATTCTAAACTAAATAAAAAATTATAATAAATTAAAAGTTTTTAAAGTTTAAAAAGTTTAAAAAAGTAAAAAATTATACAAATTAAATAAAAAAAAAAAAATGAATAAATACAAAAACCAGAGGGAAAATTACATGAGGTTATTCATTGAAAGTCAGATAGGCAGATCATTCTATAACAATGGTTTGTTATGAAGACAAGTGGAAAATATATATTTCTTAGTGGGGCTAATATTGACCCTAAAATTATTTTAAAAAATAAAATAAAAACTGATTTTATTCTAGCTAAAACAAAACAAATAAGACAAATAATAATAATAATAATAATAATAATTATAATAATAATTATTATTTATAATAAAATAAAAAATAAATAAAATTGTAAAATAATATAATAAGAAAAAAGTTTTTAAAAGTTTTTGAAAAGTAAAAAATATTTAAATTAAATAAAAATAATAATAATAAAACAATAAATAAATAAATAAACAAAAAAACAAACAAAAACTAGAGGGAAAATTATATAAGGTTATTTATTGAAAGCCATTTTGGACTTAAAATATTTTTTTCTTGCCCATTAAAGATAAAATATATGACTTTGTCTACTAAAAAATAGCCAGTATTAGAGTCTTTTCCAGAAATGTACACTTGTGAACAAAAAAAAATTGTCCATTATAACAAAAAGATTAACAATGTACTAAATGCAAGATTTAGAGTTATATCAAAACTATGTCAAAAGCAGTGTTGGGGAAAGTTACTTTTGAAAGTAATGCATTACAATATTGAGCCACCCCCTAAAAAAAGTAGCTAGTTGTGTTACTTTATATGGCAAGTAATGAGTGACGTTAGTTTTGAGTTACTTTTTATTACCAGGCTAGGCCTTGTTCTCTTTCAGAATGTTTTTTTTTCCTTTCTCTCTCTTTTTTTAACAGAGGAGCTCTGCAATTAACAACACACTCTATAACCTACACCTACATTTACCTTTAAAAAAAACATAAAAAAGCATAATGTTATCTGAGAAATTCCTGACCCCAGAGCTCTACATCGCGTATATACAGATTATTGAAAGTTTAAAGCAAGGTGTTTGCTACTTTAGTACTATTTCTTAAGTAAAATCACTGTCCATTGAGACAATCCCCTTTTCCTTCGATGCGTTCAAAATAATGAACACATTCTCTCATTGACTGCATGATTCATTGTAACTAATTTTGATTTAGCAATTTATTTTTTAAAAGCTCATTAATTAAACTAAAAAGTAACTCGCATTACATTTTTAAAAATGAACAAATATTATTAGATATTTTTTAAAATGCTTTACTCATTACTTAGGAAAGTAATAGTATTACTTAACTCACATTGTTACGTAATAACTTGTTTAATTAACATTTAATGCGTTATCCCCAACACTGGTCAAAAGTATTTAACACTTATCTTTTCTGAGAGACAGGTACATATCTCAGTCCAAAATAGTTTCACAAAAAAGATGAACAACTGATTCTTCCAAGACACAAAATGTACATTTGCTTTCAATATTGAGCTTATATTTACTGTTTTGAAAAGTGTTTTGAATAACAGTCCAGATCTTAAAGTTTTGAGGTAAGGGCTCATGTAGTTTGCAGGACAACACTCTTTGAGCCAAATGAAGGAGACAGCGGCATTTCTTATGTTTGTTCTAATTTTGCTTTTAAATGACTCCCCTCTTGTACAAAACAAATCCGCCCTGATGTTTAAGACACGAGAGACATAAAAAAAGAAAAATAAGCGAGTCTGGAATCAGAACAGAGGAGTAAAAGTCTCAGTCAGCTTAACCATATCCTCCACACGTCTAAATTTAACAATCGCCCGCATTGATTATATATGTCATCTCTTTTTAATGAGAGCGGTTTTACACAAGCGCAAGCCCGCAGATACACAAATATACAGACACACACACATTCTGACTCAGTAATAACCATCGTATAAATCTGACTGAGGTTGAGCATTCAGATGTCTTGGCCAGGGACACAATCCTAGCATAGACATTCAGCTGACCCATGTGCTGATTAAAAGATTCATACTCTCCAATCTGAGCTGTCCCACCAAACTAAACACGCCAACCCATTTTCATTAACTTCCAGAGGCCTATCAAAACACATTTGTGGCCAATATATACTTAAAGGAGAGGCGAATTAAATCAAACAGTCGTCTTTTCCATGGTCTTTTTGAAAGGGGATCTGGTACTGAAATCGGTGGGTGATTTATCTTATAGAGTCTCCACTATAATAGTTGAGAGGAGCAATGCAGTGAACAGTCTTTCCCGTTTTCTCTTTGCTTTTCCACACCTATTGTTTCAACAGGTGTTTTTCTGTCGACCTAGAATCCATTACAGTCATTTACATTATGGCTTTTTCTTTCCATCATAAACATATTGAGAAAAGTTTATGTTTGCAACCACTCTTTCAAGGCTATATCTGAAGCTTTTGGCACAGTGTGATAATCTTTGATGCTTTAGCCTGTTATTTTGAGGTTAAATGTCAAAACAGCATTTGGTTAATTTAGCAACATATTAAAAACTCACGAACATTCCTGAAGCATTAGCAAACTGTTCAGAGCAACATCCAACTAGTATTTACTGTACAATATTCATTCATTGTTGGATTTTAAATGATCAGTTACATTGTTTTTGAGACATAATGGCTGATGTGCACCATGTCCACTGACACCTAGTGGTGTGAACAGAAATGCGCACAATTATCAGTGTACAGTATAGACACTACATATATGTAGATCAAAAACAAGTCATATTTTGGTCTGTACGTTCAATTTGATTACTATACATTTGATTACTATAAACAAAAGTAGTGTCTGATGTTTCCAAAATTTGATCAAACAATGGGTAATATAGTGTCCCATTATGTTTTTATGGAGCAGATATATTTATGTAAATAAAAATAAAAAAAATTATAAAAAAATAAATAAAACGTACAGTATACTTATTTTGACCAGGGGTCCATTCTAAGTACCTCGCTTAAATGATCTAAGATGATTTGGCAGATCGTGGATCTTTTAATCTTGATAACTGAACATGTCCATGTAGTCACGTGTATAATCAAATCAACAAGACAGGACGTGCGCAAAGCAACTGGGAATAAAAGGTCTGTTCAGTTTGCTAGGATCATCAATCATCATCAAATGCGATCAAGAGTAAGTTTCACATGTTTAAAATGTTTTAAAACAGTGAACGTGTGTAATGAATTACAGCGATTTACCTCAGCTTTACTTCATCACCACAGCCGCGTAAAAGAACAATTATAAAAAAAGATGCTTCAATCCTGGTGTATGGATGTTAAATCAGGTTTATTTTGTACATTAACATAATTGATATCCATACAGCAGTGGAGATTAACCTGTATCCTGTCACATTTGCGTGCAAAAAGAGTGCAAAGCTAAACGCATGCGCTGTCTGTGTGTGTGTGTGTGTGTGTGTGTGTGTATTTGTGTGTGTGCGTGAACTTTGTAACAACATTGTGTGTGACTCATTATAGCAACTCTACAACAAATACTCATTGGTAAAGTTCTTACTGTAGACTTCTTTAAGTCTGTCTGTTGTCTGACGCAGCCGAGGGAGGAGATTAAGGTCCACAGAAGGGCACGTAGAAACGGTGGGTGGGGAGGACTAGCCTTAAAGGCGCAGTACAACAAAACTGCTTCCTGATGCAAAACGGTGTAAGATAGAATCTTATAAAAGGTATAATAAATAATCTGATGGGTGTTTTGAGCTGAAACTTTACAGACATTCTGGAGACACAAAAGACTTATCTTAAATCTGAAAAATGGGGTAACCTAGGTGCCCTTTAAGCATTAGAAAATATACGGTTTACTTCAGTCAAAAACAAGTGTTGCCCACTGGTTAAACACTGATAAAATACTGCACACCGATGAGAGAAAACTTAGACTTTCACAGAGTTTGTGATAAAGATGAGGTTGTTTCGTAATGCAAAAAAAAATTGAGGATTGAAATTAAATTTAGCTGCTTAATTTTAAAGGTTTAGTAAAGGCAGGTCATTTTCGACCCAAAGAGTGTACAGAATTCTAAGACAACAGGAGGGTTAAAAGAAATCAGTTGCCACAACATTTTATGGGTCAAACTGAAGTCTCACTCTATCTCAGCCAATTCCAACACACACACACACACCTCACAGATGAATGTACTGCACCTGGTCTCCATCATCCAAAACTGACACAAAAGGCCAGATGATGCGTATCCTTTTAAGGGGTCATGTTTTTAAGATATCTTTCCACCCTCTGCTTTTTTCCCTTTCGCCTGTACATGTGGAGAGGTGCTGGAGCACTTATGAAAAAAAGTGGCAGTTAAGTGTTTGGGGAGACAAAAGCGCTTGTTGCATTTAAAGAGGTGAAGGGGATATGAGTCTATTCACGGTAGGTACGGTGTGAAAAGTAGAGTGAGGGAGGAAAGAGAGTTTAGCTGTGGTAAATGGAGTGGCGGTTCAGTGAGGCTTAAATGTTATCTCTTTGGAGTTAGTCATGCCTGCATGTTGAGAGATGTGAGGTGGAGAGATGTGGCGTCAAGTATTAAGTCCATTACAGGAAACAGGAGTGGATGCACTTTTCTTCTCTATTTGTTATACTGCCTAATGCAGAGTTGAGATGACACAATACTGAAATGTTGGGTCCTAAATTCAAGACACATGTCAGGCTACCTGTTGCTTCCCAATAATTCACTGTTTATCATTATTAACCACATGCATGATGTCAACAAGATGACAAAATTACTGACTGACTTCCAGAAATAAAAGCAAAGTTGTTTTAGAATAAATCACTTATTATAAAAAAAAGGAATTGAATATAAATTGAGATAGAAAACAGACAGTGGAAATACAAGAAGGGATGGACAGGCGGATGGAGAGAGATGGAAAGAGATACAAGAAGGGATGGGCGGATGATGGATATGGAGGAGATACAATGACAGACGAATAGACGGACGGAAAGATTCAAGAAGGCATAGACAGACGGATGGACACATGGATGGAAAGAAACAAGTAGGGATGGATGGATGGAAAGAGATACAAGAAGAAATGAATGGATGGGTTGATGGATGGAAAGAGATGCAAGATGAAATGAATGTATGGGTTGATGGATGGAAAGAGATGCAAGAAGAAATGAATGGATGGATAGACGGATGGAAAGATACAAGAAGGGATGGATGGATGGACAGATGGATGAATGGACAGACGGACGGAAGATACAAGGAGGCATAGGCGGAGGATGGATGAAAAGAGATACAATAAGGGATGGGCGGAAGACGGATGGAGATACAAGGATGGATGAACGGACGGACAAAGATTCAAGAAGCGATGGACGGGCGGATGGATGGACAGATAGAAAGGGATACAAGAAGAAATGAATGGATAGACTGATGGAAAGAGATACAAGAAGGGATGGATAGACAGACAGACAGAGATACAATGATGGATGGAAAGGGATACAAGAAGAAATTAATGGATAGATGGAAAGAGATACAAGAAATGAATAAATGGACGCATGGAAAGAGATACAAGAAGGGATGAGTGAAAAGAGATACAAGGACGGATGAACGGACAGATGGAAAGATTCAAGAAGGGATGGACGGACGGAACGAAAGGGATACAAGAAGAAATGAATGGACAGATGAAAAGAGATACAAGGGGTGGATGGATGGATAGACAAACAGACAGATAAAGAGATACAACGGTGATTGGATGCATGGATGGATGGATAGCTGGACTGATGGAAAGGGATACAAGAAGAAATGGATGGATGGAAAGGGATACAAGAAATGAATGAATGGATGGACGGATGAAAAGGGATACAAGAAGAAATGAATGCATAGTTGGATGGATGGACGGATGGAAAGGGATACAAGAAGAAATGAATGGATGGATGTACAGATGGAAAGCGATACAAGAAGGGATGCATGGATGGATGGATGGAAAGATACAAGGCATGGGCAGAGGATGGATAGAAAGATAAAAGAAGGGATGAATGGACAGATGGATGGAGAGATACAAGGGCTGAGGATGGAAAGAGATACAAAAAGGGATGGGCCGAGGATGTATGGAGATACAAGGACGGATTAACGGACAGACGGAAAGATTAAAGAAGGGATTGACAGACGGATAGATGGATGGAAAGGGATATAAGAAGAAATGAATGGCTGATGGATAAAAAAGAGATACAAAGGATGGATGGATGGACAGACAGATAGAAAGAGATACAAGGATGGATGGATGGATGAATGAAAAAAGATACAACATGGCATGGATGGACGGAAAGAGATGTATGGATGGATGGAAAAAGATACAAGATGGGATAGATAGATGAATGGAAAGAGATAAAGGATGGATGGATGAGCAGGCAGACATAAAACTTTCACATCGCTATGTACAGAAAACTCCCTCAACAAACATCTGATATGCATTAAATGTCATACTGTACATCTCTCAAACAGGGAAACTATCTGTTTGACTAAAGTTAAAAACATTTGGTCAAACTTAATGCTAACTGTTGCTTCTGGGTTTTTTTGCAAATCTTCTGATGCCTCCTTAAGTAAACAGCATGTAATTCCAGAACATCACCCTGTGGCTAACCAATTCCCATGTGTTTTATTTTGTTTGTTAGTCTGTAATATTCAGCATATAAATTATATCATTATAGGTCAGACCCTCCAGCTATTGGGGAGTGACACTCAAACCATGTACTTATTGGCTGCTTGCTTCTTCCTTCTTTTGTTCAGACATGCTTCCATTTCCTACACAGATCTGAATCTGTGTATTCAACCGCATTCTTTTCACTCCAAAACCTGTGAAATTCCAGCATTCCACAGTCATTTTCCACCCTATCGGTCTCTGCTGAATAGTTTATGCCAACACTATAGAAATCTTTAGCTATACCTTAGCTATCTGGAGTGGTTTTATCAGTGGTGAACAGTCACTTTGTATTTCTACTTCCATATGGAACTTAAAAAGGCAAACACAAAAATGCATATATACTGTACATATAACCATTGATTTCCATAGCATTTGTTTTTATTAATATGGAAGTCAATGGTTAAAGATTTCCATCATTCTTCAAAATATACTGGCTTGGAACAAGGGAGCGAAAAAGAGTGGCAGAATACCAGGACGTGTACGCACTGGGGCTCTGTTTTTGTATATTTTTGTGTTTACGAATAGATTACATCAAAAGAACACGAGTTATCTTGACAAACTCTACATCAGTCTAAAGTTACAACTCTCAAGCAGCCATTACAGCTAGTTGTTTTCCAATGGGAAGCTTAAAAATTTATTTGCTATATTTGTGCAAGTTATACAAAAAGCTCTTATTAGATATGGAGTAAATGTCATCGTAATAACAATACACACATTGGAGGATGGAGAAATACAATGGATGGATGGAGATACAAGGACGGATGAACGGACAGACGGAAAGATTAAAGAAGGGATTGACAGACAGACAGATAGATTGATGGAAAGGGATATAAGAAGAAATGAATGATGGATGAAAAGAAATACAAAGCATGGATGGATGGACAGACCGATAGAAAGAGATACAAGGATAGATGGATGGATGAATGAAAAAAGATACAACATGGCATGGATGGACGGAGACACAAACATTCAAGACACACACACATTCATTGCTGTACATCAGGATTTATATTTAAGAGTCCACAGAACAACATCCTTTTGAACACATTTAGTCCATCAATGCAATAATTATTCGGTTATCTCACAGTTCGGGCGTTCAGATGTCAGACCAATGTTAAAACAAAACACGTCACAAAAACAGAGCATTTCAAACCTAACGCCAATAGCTGCATAACACTGGGTTCAAACCCATTATCTCTTCATGTTAGTCAGGAACTCTCACCACTCCACTAAATCAATTGAAACCTCAACTCTACAAAGTGGGGTTAATACCTCAATTTGCTTAACTGTTTCTTTGCTGAAGCTTCCAGAGCAATACATAAAAAATGACCACTAGGTCAAAAAACATTTTGAGGCTTCGACACATTTGCTTTGAGTGTTTAGTGTTTCATGAAACCCACCACTAACTTCTGCGTCGAGTGATCGCTGTGACCCAAGACGCATATCTTTCACATAGTCATGCATTTATACTTCTGCGTGCTGTTTGTGTTGCTACTATCGCTAGATGGCAGTAGGTTTTAATGTTTCTCTGTTTCAGGTTTCTTTGCGGGTGTTTTGTAGTGCTACCTTATGCACAAGTCGCTAAAACTTATTCAGAGGCGGGAACCAGCAGACGTGCAGCAACGTTAATCATAACGTAAACAAAACAAAAGTTTCCAACTGGAGATCCTTTACAGGAGTTGACACTTGTAAACACTCGCTCCATTGGGCTTGCGGCTCTCAGCACCATCCACACTTGTCACAGATACCAAGCCGACCAATCAAAGAGCTTGCGATATGGGTCATTGTAACGTGTAGCTATATTTTTTGAGAGGTGCGCATTAGCGTCAGCCATGGCGATGGCTATGCGACTGCGCAAAGGCTCCGCCAGACCATACGCATGCGCTTGACGCGGAAGTATAAATCAGCCATTACTGTATTACATATTACAATTGTATTGCATATTGCGTATTACAATTGTGTATTACTGTCCAAACTGGTGGGTTTTATATAAAAATAAATGTAAGAAAATAAATTTAAATAATAAAACACTGATCAATGTTACTATACAAATAACACAAACAAAACATGCTTAAAGGTGCAGTAAGTGATTGTCTTCAGAAACATTTTTTGTTGTGCTGGTTGAAAGTCTCTTCACATTCTAATAGTAATGATTGAATGATCTAAATGTATTTATATGTATTTTTATATTCTGGGTAAGGCATAACACCAAAAAAAAATGTTCATCCAATTAAATATTGTCTTAAGTACTTTTAAGTTTTCTAACTGGCGAATAATATGAACTAGTGGGTTGTCTGCTGTCATCTTTAAGGTGCGTATGTTTGTGTTTCAGGAGGTTTGGCTTTGGACAGCAGCGGAGGGACTGTGTTTCAAAGATATTATGCTATCCGGTTAGCATTGTGGCAGATCACCTACTGCACCATTAACCAGGAACATGCAAAATCAGAAAATGAGTATTTATATGCGTCACCACATATTTATGCACATTGTTATACTATATGATATATTTAATTGTTTTCACCTGCATGCACTTTTGAATTGTCATTAATAATCAATTTGATTATTAGTCTATGGCAAGTTTTCACAATAAAATTTAATATTTTCTTCCAATATTTTCCACACAATTCTAGTGTTTTACATTAATCAGTTAAAAAAAATGCCTCTACAGTTTGTCTTGGACTGAACATGGAATTATTCCATTTTAACATAAAAAACACATTTTTAGTGAAGATAATGATGATATGCGTCCACTTTTAGAGGATTCAATCTTGTTCCCATTGTTTTTCTTTATCTACATGACAACACAGAAATGTTTCTGAGCCCTCCCTCTGTCATATTTCAATTACAGTTCGCAAAAATGCCTCAACGCTAGCAAACATCAGTCATCAGAAACACTTAGGCAGCGTTTCAACCTTAAATCATTTATACCCATTTAGAAAGGAAAAGGTTTGTCAGGATCAGGCTATAGCTACCGCAAGCCACCTAGACAAATAAGAGGACATCTTTCTACCAGATGTGTGCTCGTTTCCCCATTTTGACATTATTGTTGTTTCGTTTTGAGCCTAACTGACAGATCTAGCTCATTCAATTGCATCTTAACATTCAATTATTTGGTGCCGGGATGTCTCAGGCCTGCTTCTTTTTCGCTGATTTGCGCATTTAGTCATATCGAGCCGCCTGGCGGACGGAGTATTAGCTGTATAATTTTGTGGTCTGTGGACTGATGGATTGCGCGATCTGATATCTCCAGGATTTTTCAGGTCAATAAATGTTTGTTTTGAGAAACATCCAGCCTGAATAAGAATAGAGTTCTGATGGAAAAGGATGATAAAGTGAGTTCGGTTATTGAGAACGCTCTGTCTCTCTTCAAGTCTACGCTGTCTCTACATCTCCTCGTTTCACCCCTCATATCGCTCTGCTTTTCTTCACCCTGCACGTCTCGGCTCCTTAGCTTACCGTTTCTCCTTCTGTCTCCCTCGCGGATGAATGTTTTATCTGATAAGTCATTTCAAAACCTTGTAAATCTTCGATAGGCATTGTCAGATTCTTACCACAGGGCCAAAGTGCCCACCCTCAGCAGAAAGTGCACTCTTTGAACTTGGCCCGCTTGCTTGTACGGCCATGCGACTGCTGACTTTACGAGACAGAAATATTTGGAGTGCAGGATGGCGAGAGACAGAGAGACTCCTGAAGGTTATGATTTTGGTCACTCCGTCAATACCTTCACAGTAACATCATGCAAAAGCCGGGAGATTGGAAGCGATCTCGTTTTGAAACTGTTAAACGCATCAACTGTTCAAATCCACTGCGCTGCCTGTGTTGACCTCTGAACCGCTAATTTTCGTCCAAGTTAACCACCATCTCCTCATCGCTCTTGCTCTGCTGGAGAGGGAAAGTCCCCTGGATGGTCTTTCAGTTAGGCTTCAATGTTATCTGAAGTTTCTAATTAGTCTCAATGCAATCCAAAGAGACGTTGGCGGGTAAAAAAACAAAAAAAAAAAACAGACTTGGCTTGAATGTGTCTAAATTTGCTTTCAACATCAGAACACTAAAGCTTCTTTTAGTAAGCTTCTTTTTTTTTTTTTTTTAATTTGAAAACCTCTACAAAGATCCCTTGGAGTTATTGAAGCAGAATGTAAAGAATGCAGCTGGTCTCACCAAACTTTGTGTTTCCAGCATTGCATGTTACATGAACATCTGCACAGCTGTAAACAGGGCCCTAAACTTTCGTTAACTGCCTGGTTTCTGGTGTCGGTACAGAGTCATTGAGTCCAAGGGTTTTTGTGGCAACTTTTGAACAGGATCGCCACGAGTCATTTAGCCCAGCTTTACCTCAATCTTGTAATCCTCGGGTCACTTTAGTTTAGGTTTTTGATGTGGACTTTAAAGGATGGAAATATTTTCAAAGTCCAATACTCTGTAATACCGTTCCATGTTATGCATTCTCTAATAGGATCTCAGAGGAATAGAAAAAAAAGGCCAAAGTATTCATCAACGTTTTATGTGTACATTAGTGTCCACACAATCAAACTTTTACTTCTATGAAAAAATGGTTTAGTTCAATGTTCAAACCTGGTGGACAAACTAAGCAGTACAAAAAACTGTTCAAAGGCATGTGTGAGTTATACGTCATATGATTGAGTGGCATGTGTACAGTACAGTACCATCCTTTTCTGATGACAAAATACAAACCCTTGTGTCAAAATCTGAAGTACACATTGGGCTTAACAGTTTGTGTGTATATAAATGGAATGAAACTTCAATATATGGAATTAAAGTCTGAATATATGGAAAGAAAGATTAAATATGTAAAATGAAAGTCCAAATATATGGAATGAAAGTCTGAATATATGGGGAAAAAGCCCAGATATATGGAAATAAATCTGAATCTATGGAAAGAAAGTCTAAATATATGAAATGAAAGTGAACATATGGAATGAAACCAATAATTGAA
This sequence comes from Danio aesculapii, assembly GCF_903798145.1. Taxonomy (NCBI): domain Eukaryota; kingdom Metazoa; phylum Chordata; class Actinopteri; order Cypriniformes; family Danionidae; genus Danio; species Danio aesculapii. The sequence continues at coordinate 46,773,603 of NC_079440.1, read as the reverse complement.
AATAAAGTTTGAATATATGTTTGAATATATGGAATGAAAGTCCAAATATATGGCATGAAAGTCCAAATATATGGAAAGAAAGTTTGAATATATGGAATGAAAGTCCAAATATATGGAAAGAAAGTTTGAATATATAGAATAAAAGTCCGAATATATGGAAAGAAAGTTTGAATATATGGAATGAAAGTCCGAATATGGAAGGAAAGTCCAAATATATGGAAAGTCTAAATATGTGAAATGAAAACGTGAACATAAGGAAAGAAGGTTTGAATATGGAAGGAAAGTCCAAATATATGGAAAGAAAGTCCAAATATATGGAATGAAAGTCTGATTATATGGAAAGAAATATCATTATATGGAAAGTTTGAAAATATAGAATGAATGTCCAAATATATGGAATGAAAGTCTGAATATATAGAATGAAAGTCCAGATATATGGAATAAGAGTTTGAACATATGAAATGAAAGCTCGAATATATTGAAAGAATGTCAGAATATATGGAATCGAAGTCTGAATATATTGAATGAAACTTCAATATGTGGAATGAAAGTCTGAATATATGGAACAAAGCTTCAATACATGGAAAGATAGTTTGAATATATGGAAATAACATGGGTGACATGGTGACTGATTGACAGGTGCGAGATGCTAGCAAACACGGCGAAGCTTTTAGTTAAGATTAACACGGTTTCCACTTTACTTCAGGACGCTTTAATGCCGCTCGGTAGGTCTATTGGAGAAATTCATAAATATTCCTAGCAAATCTAATGAATGTTGGAGACATACTTGTTACATAAACGGACTAAATCACACTTCAGCAGCATTTATTTAAGAGCGCACAAGATAATCTGCACTTGAGCAGCGTATATTTGAGGGCGCGCAAGAAGTTGTCCACGAACAGAGGAAATCGGCGCTCGAGCACAGAGATTCACATGCTCGTACATGAACATGCTCTCGACTTGTAATACTGCGCTCAAAACATTTGTTATTAAAATAACGCCACAGGTAGTTGGTAGATCTGTGTAACAGTCTGCCGCCACAGCTAGAAAAAATCCTAGAGGAAACACTGCATAATGTGCATTATAACCTACATAAAGCACTCAAACCATTTTCTTTACCTAAACATGATTACTAAGGAACAAGTCCTGATATTAAATGGACAAATGCTTCTTGTATTAATCCAAGGATTAGTTTTACTGTGGTCAGATGTTCAAGGTCAGTTCAGTGGGCTGAGCTCAGAGAGGTGGACAGCTGCTCGCCTGTGCTTTTACTCACCCTGCACCAGGAAGCAGATGTGTTCAGAGGTTAATCTAAGGGAAAACGGGACCTGGAAACATTCAGCCAATACCTGGGCTCTGTCTGTAGCCATCTGCTCCTCAATTCACCCTAGAAACGCTCAAATGTAACCCCTGCATGGTACAGAATGCACGCTTTCATAAAAACTGTCCTGACCAGACTCAAGCAGGCATGGAATGCATCTGTAAAAGGTTACCACCTCGAGCTGTTGATTATAAATGACACTTTTTTTTCAAAATGGAGAGTACGATCAAAAGGAACAGGGAAGCCCACGTGTTTACATTTAAAACACATAGTCTGACTAGTGTGTCACTGGCCCGCTGTTTCTTAAGAGAGCCATCCAGCTGTTTCAGATCAGTCTGTATCACTCTTTCTCTTTTGAAGGACAAAATAATTTCTCTTCACGATGAGGATCTGCATTTTACTGGGGTTTTTTTTTTTAAAGCGACCTAAGCTCGATGACTTGGGTCTCTTTGCTTATGTAACCCAGCTGTCATCCTAAAGATGAAATGCTGGCATGCATAATAAAGTTTTATGACTGACCATAGTAGTGGGAGTTTTTTATTTTATCTTCTATTTATTTATTGCAAACGTATTTAATAATTCATACTGCATGCAATGGTTCAAAGAGCTGCAGTTATTCAAGAGAAATGTTATCAATTGCACTGATTTATATTGCTATATAGAGGGCATTAATGTGTAGCGCTGTGGGCATTTTTTGAGAGACAAGGGAGGTTTTCATACTTAAAACACATATTTGCCCTGCTGACCTCCACAAATATGATTATAGGCCTATAGTTAAAAACAGCTGTTCAAATAAGTATTAATATAGTTTCAACTCCTTTTAATTATCAGTCGCTTGCTTTGCAAAAAAAAGTCTTGAGATTCCAAAAGCATTCATTACAAAGCCTAATGCTGGGTGAGTATTTTAAAGTATTTTCATAGTGCGTATCTTTAGCTCAGCAAAAACTTTAGTTTTTCAGTTCCAAACAAAGGCAGAGCAGAACATTTGTGCATCTCCGAGCAACATTGCAGTGATTAATTACTGAATTATTGATATTGAACAAATTATGTGTGTCAATAATTCAATTATTCTCTTATAATACAGTCAAGTGCTTAGTTTCTAAATGAATCAGCTTTTGTGATTGAACCATTTGCATAAATGATCCAGCAAATCACTCATTAAGACAGTGACTTGTCACAACCTGCTGGTTGTGTTATGATTATAAATAGACCACAGTATGTTAGGATGCATAACTGTGTGTCGCAAGTTGTAATGAGTAGCTGGTGTTCCTCAGTTTTAGCTCCATATTTTACATTTACATTTTATACATCAGATTTTCAATACAACTCCAAAAATTGTTATCTACAGAAGTTTTCTGATTATTCTGCAATTGTCGGTTACATAAACGATCATGATGAGAGTTAGTATAGGTTGCTTTTACAAAGTTTTGCTGACTGGTGTGAAACAAATTGTCTTAAATAATTTTTTTATGTGAGAATGTAGTTGTTTAGATTGCAACTATGCCGTTTATTTATAAGGACAGAGCCTATTTTAAATATTTATAATTTCTTAGATACAGCGCGTCGACATCCATTAACCTGTCATGGAGCAGAGCAAAGATGGTTATTGTTGTCCATCCACAAGAAGGTGACAGATACCGCATAAGCTTTTAGATGAGAAAAACTCAACGCAATACAGCTGATCAAATCATTTTAAATCTAGTAAGTGACATAAGTCAATCTTTCTCTTTTGTATGATGTAGTGCTGTATTTATACCATAGTAATTGTAGTCTATTGAGTGTGAGATGGGACACATAACAGGGATGTATGTATTTTGCATAAACCAGAGTTACTTTTTAGTCTGTTTGTTTATAATGAGTCTCCTGTTTTCATTACTGCAGACTAGTTCAGTAAAAAGAGAAAGAAGAAATGCCCGCATGTGTTTAGCATTTTTTTCTTAGCAAATACAGTAGTAATCTGGTAGTGTTTGCTTTGGCTTTTTCGGGGTTAAGTATTGTGATCTCCTGATTGCAACTGAGAAATACTGGGAAATGTCTCTAGAGTAGACTGATGGCATTTCATGCTGTTGAGCCTTATAATCTTAAAGTGCATTTAACCTGTTTTGTCATTAGAGATTACACTAGAGAATCATTCAAATACTAGCTCTAAATTGACGTTTGTGAAGTAGCAATGGTTACTGCTGTTCTGACAACAACTGCAGATGTGAATGAATGGCGGAAGAAAGTGTCATGCCAACACTCACCTCCCACCAGTGCTGATATACAGCCATATATGTGATATTGCTTATGTATGTATGTATGTGTGTATTTCAGAATTTCTCCTAAAATTGTGTAGAAAGGTTTGGTGATGATTGGTGATAAACCTGCACCACCTGTCTGAATAAAACCATCTTCAACGAGCTTCAACCTGACAGACTTCTTGTCTTCTCAATCTCAGAGCTCCTTCACCCCCAGTACAAGAGCGGACATGAGCATATCCCTGTTCTCCCGCATGCATCCCTTCATCGGGGTGTGTGTGTGCGATCGTTTGTTTTATGCGTGTGCAACACAGAATATGAAGATATGCCGTTTGATTCCTGCACAAAGAACAAGAGATCGCTGATGCTTCTCATAACTCAGGCCTGATAGGGACCGATGATAACATCTCCTGGATGTCTTCCCAAAATTACTTTTGAATTCTTCCACATGTCTGCTGCTCTACTTTTGTTGATTACATTCTACAATAACATCACTGTCATCAATTCATATAAGACTTCTGACAAGAGCTTGTTTTTGAAGTAGTCTAAATAAATAAATGCGTTTCAGTCAATTTCACTTTTTTCTGAGAAATAAACAGATAAATAAATATATCAGTACATTTTTTAAATCATTCAGTCTAATACAGGTTTTGGTTCCTACTTTACAATAAGGTTCACTTACTTAAATGAACTAAAGAACGAACAGTACTGTATTTGTACAGTATTTTTAATCATAGTTAATGTTAATTTCAACATTGTTAATGTTGGTTAATGAAAACTTACACTGTAAAAATATATTGCTTTTTTTTTTGACAACTTTTCTAGACATCTCAACTTACATCAATCAAACTGACTAGAAAAATAAAGTTAAACTTTGTATAACTTTAATTTATTAACTTTAGTTTCAACTGAATTTTTTAAAGCAGCATAAAAATATCTGTTGTCTCGACTTTTTGTTGTTACATTTTTACAGTGTATCATCTTTTTCATAAAGATGAATAAATACTGTAATACTTGGATTAGTCATTGTTTTATCATGTTAGTAAATACATGAAATAACACAAACTATTGGTGACTTATTGATAAAGTATTTAATAGGTTTTGTGTGCAAAAACTCAAATCAGGGATATTATGAAAAATAGTCATTTGTTGACACATTAAAAGACTTTAAGCATCACAGTCAAACCTCCAAATACTAATTATTTATAATTTGCCACTATCCTTCAAACCATGTTTAACTCTATCGGCAGCAAGTAGTATTTGATCATTTAAAATCTGTAGAAAAAAATAAATAAAAACAATGTATAACTACTTTCCTTTTTACATACTTTATGAAGTATTACTGAACAAAATGATGTCTGCAAAATTGCAAACTGCAACTGCAAAAAAATTATGGGTAGAACTGAAACAAATAAATTAAATTTAGCAATATTCAACTTAATTTGTTTAAATTCAGCCCAAATAAATTGTTTACAACCACTTCCCTTAAAAATAATTGAAAATCCAAGGAATCATCTTTGAATGATTTTTTTCAGTGCAAGTAGATTGCATCTTTTGATAAATAAATGAGTTAAATATAAATCACCTTTGAAAATTGTATTTAATGTAGACACAGAATATGCCTTTAACACATTATACAGTATGACCAACAAGATGTGGATGTTAATTCAATGCTATTTATTTGCTAAGGTGTTCTCAATGCTTGCTAGCATGTTTTTTTTTAATAAGCCAAGTCAAGAGAACACTTTTAGTCCTCGGTATCTGGGTTAATAAACAGTTTATTAACCAAGAAAAGAAAATCTCAATTGTATCTACTATGAAAGTAACCGCACATTTCTCTTTAAACACATACTGAACATTTTTATGTAGCAAGGAAGTTGTGCTCATTTTTAACCTGAAAAAAATTTACAAATAAATATTATATTATATTATATTATATTATATTATATTATATTATATTATATTATATTATATTATATTATATTGGCCCAAACTGTGGATGCTTTTAGTTTCAATTGCAATCATATCCTTTTAATAGAGCTTTCAGAGTCAAAAAGGTGCTGTATGCAAGTTGAGTCTTCTAAAGCAAAACAATATCATATGTTTGCAGATATTTAAGAAACATGCCAAGTGAACATTCTTGTTTATCTGAAAAACAATGCTGAAGTTAGTTATTCTGCTTTGAAAATGTGTGTTACGTGCCGGAACGTCTGTCTTTGCTTTGGTCCCTTTAACCCGCCCAATGCCAGTTTAGCCAATATTATTTCAACACCCTGGGTTGCCTTTGTGGAAAACAGCGCATTTCATTCATTCATTCAGAAAGACTCTCAAAGTATGAGTCGACGACCAAAATGCGACCTCCGGTGGACAGTAGCAGACTCCAAAATGAGATGCAGATTCAGAGTTGCACATGATATAAATATTACAAATGTAAATATTGGGTGAGCAGGTTACATTGTAACCCTGTTAACAACACAGTACATGAGGAGATACGCAGTCATAAGAAATTTGGCTGTTTGAACCAGACGAAACATGACAGAAATTTAAATGCTGCCAATCAAAAGCACAGAATAGTGCACTTACTGCACTCCAACAAAATAAGGTTTATAATCTAATCAATGCATATTAAACCTCTCTAACATCATTAAATGTACATTCTGAATCACTAATATGTGTTGGCTTGCACTGGGTCACTGTTCTAAAATTAAATTTCAAAGGGTTTATTTTATTTTCAAGATCTGAGGTGATCTGCTGCTGCTTTCAGTGGTATGGCAATAAATTTCATGTAAAATGCCATTCAAACTCACATTATCAGCATTTAACACTGAATAAAGCACATGAGGTGTACTTGAGGTGATCATATTTTATCCTGTTCAGCTGCAAGAAATAGAAGCCATTTATAAAATATTTATTTCAGGTGTTGGTTAAAACAAAAAAAAAACCCTTAATATGGAAAATATTCCTTCTATCACGAGCCTTTGCTTTTATTTAAAACATGACTTAAATCATCCTTAAATCAGTCTTTAGGCTCGATTGTCAGGCTCACTCCTGTTGTTGTCATCAATCTGCCAACCTGCACTTGCCTGTGGTTTGACAAGGCATGTAAATGCAAATTAAACCACTGGGTGTCTAACTTACATACTGCACCTTTAAGAGGGATCCATTTTACAAGGTGGAATTATTAAAGTTTGTTATAATTTCTGTTGAATCTTTGTCTTTGTGAATCTTAGTTATAGAAGCACTTTGGTCAATGTGAGTTGTTTTAAATGTGCTATACAAAAACAATTGTATATTAATCCTTAACATGAGCAATAGCACCAATTGCCTTGACTTAGCAAACAATGCAATAAAGCTAACTGAGGAGAAAATATGCAGTGTAGAACACATCTGTAATGTCTCTTATGCTAAAACGCTTCATAAAAATACCAAACTTAAAAGTTTACATTCCAGTATGCATGCTTTCTCTCTGTCTTCGCGTTAGTTTACATTTCCCATGGTTGTTCCAGATGTGGCAGACGATTAGAAGTATGCATTCTGATAAATTACTTAAAAAGCAGTTGTGTTGAAAGCTTTTATCATTGACACACACACACACACACCCACCATAACAGATGATGTCTACAACTGTGTAAACATTAATTCAATCTCCATAGGATGCCATAAACAGAAACTACTGTGGAAAAGTTTTACAAATGCAGTCGCTTTCATTTAGCAATTTGCTATCAAAACAGTGGAGTCATATCGCATTAATCCATGACTGAAATTTCCTGTCACATCGAACATCACTGGGTGTTGCGGAATGTCAAAATGCATATATCATCAATGTAACTCTCAGTAGTTTTAACCACAAAGTCATAACACACACACATACACACACGTCATCTAAAGGAATTAAAAGTCCTCCACAAATGATTAATCATAGGTAAAAAGTGTTGCATAAAAATATTGAAGCTGTCTCGGGACATATGAAAGTGCACATTACTTTGCAAAACAGGGCGCCTGGCATCTGCCTCATATTTAAAGATTCCAGGCTTGTTTAAGACACAAATGATGATAATCGGACCACCCGTAGTTTGGCGTGCTCTGTTTGTTGATCTGCTTGAAGCAGGGCAGACTAAAAGTCCTTACCAGATTTGGAAGACAGCCACTTTGGTGCAAATGTTCTGATATGTTTTCCTGCTGCTGCTGAAATGTATGTTATAGAATGGCTACTCTTTTTATGTAGGGGTTATAAATCACATGAGAAATTTTCAATAAACAAATGTTTACATAGGAGTAATTTGCTTTCAGAAGTTTCCACAGTGCAACAGAAGGACAGTGAAATATAATCAACAGAAACACAGATAACATAATATTTAATTAATAAAATAAAATTAATTGAATTTTAATTAATTTTATAAAATGTAATTTAATAAAAGTTAAAAAACTATTTAATAAAAAAATAAATATATTATAATCATAAAATAAAATCAATGTTAAATAAAAATAACAAAGTAAAATTTAAGTTAAAATAAAACAACAAAACAAAAAAACACAACACAATTCAAATTAAATTATTCAATAAAATAAAATTTAATTTAATTAAATTAATAAAATGTAATAAAATAAAAATTTAATAATTAAATGAAAATATAATAAAAATAAATATAATAAATTAAATTATAAAATAAAATAATATAGAAAAATTAAATTAAATTACAAACAAAACAATAAAAATTTAATTTTAAAACAAACAAATAAAATTTAATAAAATTAAAGTAATTAAATTAAAATATAATAAAATTATAAAATAAAATAAATATTAAATTAAATAAAAACTAATATAAAAAAACAAGTAAAATTTTATTAAGTTAAAAATTTTATAAAAAATTAAAATTAAATTCTAAAATAAATTAAATAAAACAAATTATAAAATAAATAAATACATTAAATTGAATTAAAAATAAAATCAAATAAAGTAAAATTAAATAAACTATTAAAATTAAATAAAATACAACAAAAATGATTAATAATAAAATTATATAAAATTATAAAATTTATGTACAAATTTATGTACATGTATATTACCATATACAATATTGTTTAGATATATAGTTTATGCAATTTTTAATGTATGTTGTTAAACAAATAAAAAAGTGTATGCATGTATAAATATTGTTGTTTTACAATTACTATGCGATCATGAGATTATTTTCAATACAATATTTACGATCAATAATAATTACTATCAATAATATTATTATCATTATCAATATTATCAATTATTATTATTATAAAAATAGTATCAATAATAATCAATAGATAATTATCAATTAGTCAACTGTAAACACCAAAAATTCCTATCAGGCATATTATGAACCATTTGATGACATATTAAAATATTAGATTTAAAGATCACAATCTAGCCCCAAAATAAAAATTTATTATTTAAACTTTGCCACTATTTTTCAAACCATGCTAACTCAGCAAGTCTCATTTGAAATCTGAAATGATTCAGAAGTAATCTTCTCATATAGTGGATGAGAATTGTGATGGATCACATGAGAAATATCTAATAGACATTCTCTCTGTACTTGCCTGGATTTAACTTTATGTGACTTGAAAACCCTTCTCCTGACTGGAGCGGACCAATCCTACATTTATAATTTTGATTTCTTGCATTCTTAATGGAGGGTTAGAAAAGATTTATTAGATAAAAGGAAAGGAGAAAAAAATCAATTTACAGTAAATGGTTGTCATTAGAACAAAAATTGCTTAGACTCTTATGGAATTGGTTTTAGATGCGCATGTAATTTGAGACTGTGTGGTACCTCGGTCTTAACCAAGACGTTTCAACTGCCTCTTTTGAAAATGTTCACTGCTGTGGTAAAATGATGATGGCTCCCTTTTTCGCTCTTCCTTCCACTGACAACTTTGATGGTCTATTATATTTAATAAACAGTTTTAGTGCTGAAATAAATCAATTTCAGGAGTGCCTAATCCTCAGCTCAAGCGGACTGTAAAGCCGCAAGCTCTGGAGAAAAGTTTGAGACATCTAGTAATGGAATACATATGGAAAGAGGGCCTTTGGGAGCCCCATATCTACAAATATTTAACTTCAGATGTTGGGGCTTCAAAAAAAAAAAAAAAAAAAAAAAAAAGATGTGAAGGAAAGTCAAAAATGTTGGTGTCTGTATCAAATTACATTTACAAAAGTGTATTTTTATGCATAGAAAGCATGTCTACCTTAATGTTTCATATATTTTTTTTTATTTGAAATGAAAATGTCAAAATATGGGTGAAAATAACATTTTTCAGCATGATATGTAAAGTTCAACAACTCTGCAAATAAAAATAGATAAAGGAATAAGTGACCATAACATATTTTAATAAGAGTAAAACCTGGTGATTTGAAGGACATTGGAAATGTAGAAAGATTAAGAATTAAACTCAGTTATTATTTTGGGGATGGACTGTGCTAATTAATAAAGCCTTTTAATAAACACATTTTTTTTGGTATATAAGCTATTGTTACACTGAATACAATTTTGTAAATCATGGTAAAAAATAATATGACATACTATTGCTTCAATGTCACAGTCTAATAAATGAGGGGAAACATTAAACACTCTCAAAAATAAAGGTACAAAATCTGTCACTGGCGTGGTAACTTTTTAAACGGTACATTTGTTCATAACAGGTCCTTAAAAGGTACATAATAATACAAATATGTACAGTACCTCACAGTAACTTAAGATACAAAAAAGTCAAACCTAAAAGTACAAAAGAGAACTTTAAAGGTACAAAAGTGTACCCTAAAGGTACTACTGTCCACTAGTATAGTACAAAAGAGTACCTTTTGAAAAAATACCATCCCAGTGACAGATTTTGTTCCTTTATTTCTGAGAGTGAAGGAATAGTTCACAGAAAAATGAAAACTGTCATTAATAAATTACTCATCCTCATACTGTCCCAAACTTCCCAACCAAATCCAAAAAACACAACTGAAGACATTTTAGATATCCAAGATGTTTCTGGTTCCCATTGATGGTCTAAGTACTTCAAAAGCCCCAAAAAAAGTCATGAATATTGAAAAATATCATTAAATCCCCCATCTAACCCTGAACAATTTTATTTAGAGACAGGAATGCTGATTGTACACAAAATTACAAATAAGAAAGAAAGAAAGAAAGAAAGAAAGAAGAAAGAAAGAAGAAAGAAAGAAAGAAAGAAAGAAAGAAAGAAAGAAAGAAAGAAAGAAAGAAAGAAAGAAAGAAAGAAAGAAGAATTTTCTTCAACAGAACATATAGCACCATATATTGGAATATTTTTCAAGATCACTCACTAAACTGTAATAGTTCAAATCTATTTTTAAATGAGCTTTCAACATTTTCATAAAAATACAGACAACATCTGAGCAACCTTCTATCTTGTTTTGTCTACTCGTATACACTCATAAAATAAAATTGAACCATTGACATTCTTTTTTTTTGGGGGGGGGGGGGGTATCTATACCACAAAACAAACAACTAAATAAATTGAAAAAAACACTCTAGCCATGATAACAATGACAAAAGATGACAACAATCCATAAAGCAATGAAAAGGTACAAAAAGAACAATCGTGAACAATCGGCAACTTAAATGGAGTAAGTTCACAGTACTCATTTAGATTCGTTTAACTCAATCGGTTTGAGTTGCCTTACTGGGTTTTACAGTACTTAGTTGGTTTGAGTTATCTTCTTTTATCGGCTTTTACTGTGCTCAAATTGCCTCATTTACTCAAATGGATTAAGTTCACAGTACTAATTATGATTAGTTTTTCAACTTAAATGCAATCGGTTCCCTCAATTTGTTTGAGTTACCTTAATTTTTTGGGTTTTACAGTATACAATATATATATATATATATATATATATATATATATATATATATATATATATATATATATATATATATATATAATTTATATTTTACAATTGAAGGGGAATGTTTTTTAAATTTACAATTATTTAATATATAAATTATTATTATTATTATTATTATTATTATTATTATTATTATTATTATTATTATTATTATTATTATTATTATTATTATTATTATTATATTCACAGCAGTTATAATAGTATTCTTTTGTAACTGATTCATGTATTCAGTCGGATCCAGTCTGGATCCAGGAAACTGAGTATGGTCTAGCTCTGTTTCATGCCTGTTGCGCATACAGTAAGCATTGGGCTTTCTGATCAGCCAATCATCTCATTACAGCTGCCATCATTGTGTATTCTAACTGCATGTCTGAACTCATGTGGTAAAAATAGTTTACAAACTGTTGGGTCAGAGGTTTGCTCCTATCTGCCGCCTAGTCTAGTTGGAAAAACCCAGACCTTCTTCTGGCACCAGCTCAGTCGACAATAGAGTAGCACAGTTACTCAATACAGACAGCATAGGACAAATCCAGAAGAAATGTCAACATTTTATCACATTCTAGGACTTTTCTGTTACTGTTCATAGGCACTAATGGTGCCAATGTTCCCTTTGATCTGGCTGTTCGAAAAAAGTAGCCCAGATTAGCTGATTATGCTAGAAATAGTCAATTCTGGCTAAATCTGAAGATACTTGTAGAGTTAAGAAACCAATAGAATGCAATATATTTGACTTATATCTACTGCTCCAGACAATATATCTTTTCAGTAATTAAAGAAATAGAAATGATATGCGAGCGCAGTCATTTCCTGGACTGGCCTCATCCTCCTCCCAAATGCCTTAATGATTTGAATGCTCTGTTTTGTATGGTTGGTTTTGCATCACTAAGCAACCATGGAAATGTTCAGTTATTGCTGGGGAGCATCCAGGAGGTTAATGAGAAAGAGGTTGACCACTGGGCTTTGCAATCTTTTCCTGCTTATCCTTTGTGGTTTACTGTCAAATGTCTTTAGCATGCTAAAAACAGTGGAGGAGTGCGGATAAGATAATTCCAAAGCCAAAACTGCAGGATGCTATAAAGATTTTCCTTCCAGTCTAACAGTCCTGGATAAATTGTTTCTAATTAGGTATTCGTGTTCTACAGTACAATACAGGCAGACAAGCCTAATTGGAAAATAATAATCGAACATTCCTGGAATCAGTAGCTACAAAGACCAAGATTAACTACCACATAGAGCACTGGCCAACTGTTTACTTACTAAATGTGTAATCCATAAAAACACAGCTGGGCCTGCTTTAACAGTTTGGCTCTCATTTATTAATCTATTTGTAGAATAGTTTTAAAAAGAGTAAGAGAGAAGGCTATGTGCTTCTGTACAAAATAAAACATTATGTTGTGGCACAAACATGGAATTCGTTTGTCAGTTTTATCCTGTTGTGTAAAATATTTATTCAGTGCCTTTGTGGATTTTGGTGATTTTGCTTTTGTAGGACCTTTGAAGTAAAATATTTGTCAAGTTTATTCATTCATTCGTTTTCCTTCGGCTTAGTCTCTGATTTATCAGAGGGCGCCACAGCAGAATGAACCGCCATCTATTCCAGCAGGTGTTTTGCACATCGGATGCCCTCCTAGCCGCAACTCAGTACTGGGAAACACCCTTACACTCCCACAACTATACACTACGGACAATTTAGTTTATTCAATTCACCTGGACAGTGGGGAAACCGGAGCACACCACGCGCAAACAGGGAGAACATGCAGATACCACACAGAATTGACAACTGGCCCCGCCGGGACTCCAACCAGCAACCTTCTTGCTGTGGGGTGACAGTGCTAACCATACCACCTCTGGCAAGTTTATATGAAATTGTAATGTGTTCAAGATTGGCCTAGGACTATTTTAACTGTGCATTACCCTAAAAATAAAATCAAGAATCAAGAATTCAACAGCCACCTACTATAACGTAAATAAACCCTTACATTGACATGAATAGTATATAATTTTTTCAATATTTGCTAAGCTTATTTCTTCTCTGAAGCACAAAATAAGATATTGTGAAGAACATTAAAGTTTGAAATGAGTATTCAAATGTATATCTTCTTCTTTGTGACTTTTTAAAATCTTTTTAATGAGAAGTTCAATAAAACCTTGATATACCCATTATACACCCCAAACGCAATGAGAACAACCACCTTCACTCTGATTTACTCGCGGAATGTGTTGTTTTGTTTTGTTGCCTCACTTGAATTTTTCAGCTCGGGTTGATTTTGCTTTACCTTTGGGGAAGACACAATTTCTGCACCTCAATGTCATATATTCTGCATCATTCTCACTGCTTTTTGAAATGTACATATATTCATGCACATGGGTTGACTTTGTAAGCAATCTACTGTACAAATGAACAAATACTGTACACTACCTGATAAAAGTCTTGCCGTCGATCTCAGTTGTAAGAGCAACTTGTTGATCATTTGGAAAAGTGGCAGAAGATTGATTTTCAGATGAATCATCTGTTGAACTGCATCCCAATCATCACAAATACTACAGAAGACCTATTGGAAACCACATGGACCCAAGATTCTCACCGAAATTAGTGAAGTTTGGTGAAAGAAAAATCATGGTTTGGGGTTACATTCAGTATGGGGGCGTGAGAGAGATCTGCAGAGTGGATGTCAACATCAACAGCCTGCGGTATCAAGACATTTGTGCTGCCCATTATATTACAAACCACAGGAGAGGGTAAATTCTTCAGCAGGATAGCGCTCCTTCTCATACTTCATCCTCCACATCAAAGCTCCTGAATGCAAAGAAGATCAAGGTGCTCCAGGATTGGCCAGCCCAGTCACCAGACATGACTAAGCAAAATCAGACCTTACTGTCCTAATTAAATTAAAAATCAAGGCATAATCATATATATATTTTATAAGCCACTTCTGATACCAAGTGATCAAGAAGTCGAGTTATTATTTGTTGTTCCTAAAACTTGAATAGGCGACAAGACTTTTGTCAGGTAGTGTTAAATTAGCATTTGCTGTGAACCCAGCATAACAGACAGACATTAGGATGGACAATAAGACAAAAGTCATTGTAAGTATAACTGCAGTAATAGTTCACTTGTTTGGCTCACTGCATACAGCAAGACACAATTGTTTATCCTCGTTGACCATATGATCCTTTCAGCACTGAGTCAAGAATTTATTGTGGCTTGCCATGTTAGCTGATTAGCACAGCTTTTATCCTTGTTGCTAAACTCCAAGCCTTTGATGTTTCATGCCCCACATATTATGTCCCCTAACCCCTCACATAAATGTTAATCTCATTAGTTAAAAAATATACAACAATATAAATGCTTTAGCTGTGATCTCAGCCCTTTTATTTTTACTAGCATTGAGAGGAAGGCTTTAATTGAAGGCTCATTAAAAGCGGAAATCAGTGGTATTTAAATCTTAAATTATTTATTGTGGTCCCAGTTTTATATGCAGAGAGTACAGTTTTTTCGCAATATCACACCCTACGACTAAATTAGCGCAGATCTTTAAAAAGCCTTTAATCTCTTAATTAGTCTTATTTAATTACTTGCGTTCACTCAGCTGATGTTGTAGCAACTTGAATCCACCGCAGATGTTATGCTTGGGTTACTTTACCATATGTTTGCATGTTTACATTTAAAAAGCGTATGGGACACATTAGTGGACAGATCTGTATGGGGGGAATGCTTCCTGTACACACTAAACAATATACCTGTCTGTTTTGAATATTAAAAAAATGACTTAATGACATTGAATTATTAGGTTGCAATGCTACAGTTTAACCTTACAAATAACATTTATAAGCGGTTAACTTAATAGCAACTGGCATTTTGCTTTACTACTAAAAAAAGAAGAGTAAATAAAACAAGAAAATAAGACATCAAGCAGGGAGGACATGCTTACATGCTGTTAATGTTTCCTGTTTATGTGGTCTGGAAAGGATGAACTACTTTCTATGAGCCCATATGCTCACCAGTGCTTCGCAGAAGGCGATGAGTCTGCCACATTTGATCAAAATATAGGAGTGCCAGTGCACACAGGTCCAAATGTCACTCTGATTATCTAGATATGAACTGATGCAGTGAGACATTTTTTTACTTAAAGGCAAGTGGAAAGTTCAGATGAGCCTATGGGTGAAATTGTGAAGCTGGCATGACAGAGCAAAGGTGTCTAAAGGGTTTACTCACACTAGGCTTGTCCTCCCTCTACTCTCCCCGACGGCCCACTCTCACATTGCATTTTTAACATCCGAGCCAGAGCACGCTTGCATCATCAATGCAACTGTTTAGAAGAAAACAGGAGGAGAGGCACTCTTGCTCAGTACAACGGAGATTGCTTAAGTTATATTTGTGCTGTTTTGAGTCGTTTGGGATGCAGTGATTCACCGGTGAATATTTTGGTAAACAGATCCACTGGATTTAACGCTCAGAAATTTTCATAAGTCATCATGCTGCATGTGATGGGTGGTTTGCTGAGGTAGTAGCTGAAGTGCAGTGAGGGGTTTACATCTTTGATAAAACTATGACAGTTCCTGTTAATTGAAAGTAAGAAGGAGTAGTACAGTAAATCCATATGGAACAGTCACTTAAAAGCGATGTCACTTCTTCAGTTTTGTGTTCAGGCACGCTTTGCACTTTGCTCTTCCAACTGGACATGGGTCAGCCAGAGTGACTGAGCACACCCTCAAAATTGGGGGGAAAAACCCCACCACAATTTCTTACACATCCTGTTTTTTTTTTTACAATGAGACAAAAATAGATCTTTAAAGTGCCCTTATTATGCCATTTCATAAATTATATTTTGTTGGTCTACAAGTTTGTTTTCTCATAAAAAATACAATGCAGCATCAGCTTTTTGGTTCGTCTATCATCCGTTCATTCGATTACCCATTTATTCTGGAAAACGAAACCAGAAAAACGGTCAATATTTCGTTAATCTGTTTATTCTGTAGGCACAAAAACTAAAATTGATATGAGAGTGTGTAAAGCTGTGTTTGTATGTAGAAAGTGTATATGTATGTGCGTGTGTATGTGGGTGTATGCATGCATCAAGTTTATGTATACAAGCAAGTTTCATATATATTGTTTGTTATGTACATCCAGTGCTTAATTTGTGAATTGTCAGGTCCTGGAACAGATCGGGGTAACGAATCCAGCATGTTACCCGAAGATGTAGCGGTTCTGTGCACAAAAGTGAAGGGGGGGGGGGGGGGGTGTTGGCGCTGACGAAAGTGAAGAGCGGGGAGGGGGGATTGGTGGGGGGTGTCATTGACGAAAGTGAAGAGCATTTGTGGCAATGAAAGTGAAGAGGGGGAGTTGTGGAAGACTGTGAAAGTGAACATTGGAGGAGGGCAGTTGAGGAAGGGGATCAGTAAAATGAACGGATAATACACGGACCCTTTTTTCACATGGTGTCTGAATTGGTACATCCTGGCTTTGCAGAGAGAGACACTTTGCCGGGTCAGCATATTTTGGTGATCATAGAACATCATGTAAACCAAACCTAAACTTGTCTGATTAATTGATTGGAAGGTTGTTCTAGGATCAAGAAAGTTGTTGATCGAGGAACATGTTTTGCTTTGTATAAGGATTTACTCTCTAAACTTTTCTTTTCAGGGAGGCTAATCTGTTCTCTGCTCTGATTGGTCAGATGACCCTGCTCTGCTTTTCTCTGATTGGTCAGATTGCTTAGTGTGATTATAGAGTACTTAAAGTGCATTTCAAAACTCAAACTCCCACTATCGTTTCTTCTATCGTTAACAAAGACACACAGTTGAAGTCAGTTTTTTCAACGCATTTATAAACAATAGTTTTAGTAACTCATTTCTAGTAACTGATTTCTTTTATCTTTGTCATGATGACGGTACGTAATATTTAAGTCATTATATAATCATGGTTTATTCTGTAGACAACTGAAAAAATAGTGCTGAAGGGGGCTAATAATATTGAACCTAAAATGTTTTTTAAAAAATTGAAACTGCTTTTATTCTAGTCAAAATGTTACAGGAAATACTGTGGGAAAAGAATTTTTACTTCAACTGTAAATCTCAGGCAGCCAATGAGGCTTAAAGATTGTCATTATGCAAATGTGTTACAAATCTATGCATATCTGTCACAAAAGACTGCAATAGCAGTTCAGAATTATATAAAGAATTATCCCATTTTCTTTTCTCTTTTTGAGCCATGTGAAGGGAAAAAAAAGAAGGCCCGAAAAAATGAAAGGAAATTCTCTTCATGTCTGGTATGTTGTTATGTTGTTTGTTTTTGTATTGAGTGCAGCACAGAGAAAAGACTCCCTATCTCTAGTCTCATCTGGTTTAACAGAAAGGAGCAGACGTACGGCAAGAGGAAAGCAGAAGATAGAGTCCAGGTATTTGCCTCTGAGGCATCTTCCTGTCAGGAACCCTCCACTCACAGGGCTGATTGCAACTCCAAGCCACAATAGACCAACAGCTCCCAGAATGCACTGCAGTGGTCATGACCTTGCAGTGTACCATAACTTTTACAGAGTGTAGGAGGACATGGACCACACCTAAAAAGGAAAAGATTTACTTCTAGTGCTTAGAGAAAAATAGAAATGTAGAGTTCAGATAATGACTAGAAAGAAAAAGTGGTAGCTCGTGATGTTTTGTACGATAGCCGTATAGGACTTTCTATACAAAGGCTTTATCAAGTTAAATGCATTTTTTAAGACAGATAAAAAAAAAATCTACTATTTTTTTCTGTAGGTCATTACAATGATTTACTACCTCTGCTTTCTAGCATTAGAATCTGGAAATATATTTACTCTACTTTTAACACTTTGTTTTTCAACAAAAGTTGTGTGTGTGTGAGAGAGAGTTGAATGTGTTGCCATATCAGCTTCTTTGACTATTTCATGGTAAAAAACAGATCATATTAACACATTTTACCTATCATTTTTCCATAATAATAATAAAAAAGTGGCTTGCCGCATACAATGGCGGACTTGGGATGTGGACTGAAGTTGACCACAACAAGTACCGCAAAGAACGGTTCCAGAAACCAGGTAAAACAAAAGCAAAAAAAATAGATATAAATAAATCAGGCTAAAAACTTGGTGATATCACACGGCTGCTTTTCTTTTTTTTAGGTTGCTTTTGAAAACTCTATAGGTTGGATCAACCCAGGCTCATTCTGAAAATGTAGCTCTACAGTATATACATTTCTGGACACCGTCAAATATGTCCCAGGAAAAACATTTTTTTCTGCAGTTTTTGTTTTCACAAATCCACGAGAGGCCGATGTGTACGCTTTTCCAGATCTCAAATTTCTCTCGCGAGTGCCATTTGCACCTGCTGTTCTGGCGTAGGTCGCTGCCGACTGACTGAATGACTGACCAACTGACCCACCCTCTCTCTTCCCTAAACCAAATAGTATTTTAAAAAGCACAGATTGGCCCACCCACTCACTTCAGAAAAAAAAGCCCTCGTCTGATTTTCACCACATTCTCACCCTGCTATTTTCTCGTTTATTTTATTTTTCAGCTTCTGTTTTTGTCTTACCCGCTTTCTGGAACCGTTCTTCGCCAGACTCTAACCCAGTCATCATGGTCAACTGCATCTCAAGTCTGCTGACGTACATGATGAGGCTAACTGGACAAAGTAGTAACAGCCGGAAAGTCAACAATATGGAGGTAAGCAGTCAGCTGATAAGCGTGAAAAGGAACATACCGCACCGTAGCGTTCATTTTAAAAAATGAAATGCAGCCATACATACTTCTGGCTACATAATTCACGATCTCCAAAATGTAAAAAGGACTACGTTTTCAGAATGAGCCTATGTTGGGTTGGATTTAGTGAAGAGGGTGGGTTGGTCAGTCAGTCAGTCAGTCAGTCAGTAGCAAGCTGGCCTAGTCGGCTGAAATGTATATTGCGCCCTCTGGTGGATTTACGAGAGAATACGCGAGAGAAAATTGAGATCATCAAAAAGCATACTTAATAAATACATAAATAAAGTTGATAGTCTCACATTTAGAAAAACATCGGTCTCGAAAATCCTTATTTCAAACAGAACAGTTCGGAGTCATTATCAAAATAAAGTGTCATCTATTTGTTACTATAGAGTGGACTTATATTTAGCCTGATCTGCTGGAGAAATTCCCGCAAGGGACAGTAACAATGGTCATGACTTCAGCTCGTTATTTTTGTAATGGATAATTAGAGTGGGGTTGTTTCCGATTAGCTCCTCATGTTACTCAGGCAGAATGTTGCCTTGTTTCCGCGCTGATTAAATTATACCGCTGTGAGCCTCTACTACAGCACTGCAGCTGAGCATTACGCTTAATGTTGCCCACTAGGACTTCAGTTAACTGCATGCTTTTGTTTTCATGCTCTCAAAAGCCTTCGAGCCATTCACGCTTGCTAACGGAATTTCTCTAAATTACACAAACGTGACATTTATCTAAGCTCTAAATAAATTCAAGTAAAAATGCTCTCTGTTGTGAAAGGAGTTTCTCTGAGATGCTGCACTAGTTCTGGGCTATGTAAACATGATGAAAGAAAGTCATCTTAAAGCTTTATGGTCCCTCAGAGCCAAATCGCTCGTAAATACACATGCTCTTTGACATCTCTGCCCCTCCAGCACAAAACCAAGGATAACAAAGACAATGTTTGTGTTGTTTACATAGGATTGTTTTCGAAAGCTCTATGTCCTTCAGGCAGTGGTCCAAAGCTCATTGTGAAAAACTGGTTCTTCTTGACGCTGATCCTGTTCCTCCCGCAATCTTTTTTGTAGACTTTAGATTGAGCAATATTCAGATATTTTAGTTCATGGATGTTCAGGGGCGCACAATGTATTGCTTCAGCATCGATATTACAATGTGTGAATCGAAATTAGTCATATTGTGCAATGTGGAATCAGGATTGTAGTTGACCAGGTACAACATTTCAGGACACTTGATATTTTTGGAGTCACTTCAGTATAACAAAGTAAAAATGTGATTTTAAAGCCTCTGTAAACATTAAGCAAACATGTTTGTAGCTTTACCAAAGGATCACTTGTAAATAATTATTTGCGTAATGAAGAATTTACAGTTTTATTGTACATTGGATTCTTTTATATCTGTACCTGTATAGTTTTCAACTCCATCACTTGCATATTTGCTCCATCTCTTTTTGTAGTTTGTTTATTACATTTTATGCAAATGCTCTCTTATACAAAATTATCTCAATCAATCAATCTAAAATGAAGTTGATTAAGTGAAATATTCCAATATAAATCGTAGAAAGTGAAAAATCACAATGTAAGTTTTTTTTTTCAGCATCGTGCAGCCCTAATGTTCATATAGGTTTTGCAGACTCTCTGCCAGGATCTGTCCTATTTTAAAGGGATTGTTCACCCAAAAATAATAATTTACTCACGATTTAGTATCTCTCAAGCAGTTTCAAACTGTTTATTTTTTCTGTTGAACTCAAAAGATTATGTTTTGAACAATGTTAGAAACCTGTAAACATTGACACCCATAGTAGGCAAAAAACAAATATGGAAGTCAGCAGTTCCAGGTCGACAGGATTTTTCAAAATAACTTATTTTATGTTCAACAGGAAAAAATTAACTTTGAATGAGTTGTGATAAGTAAAGGGTGAGTAAATGATGACAATTTTTGGGTGAAATATCCCTTTAACAGTATTTAATCTTTGAATTCTTTTCAGATCAGATGTCTTTGTTTTCTATAAAATTTTACTGCTAAATTCACTTTAAATGCTATTTTAACCTGCATAGCAGTTAAAGTCAAAATTATTAGCAACATTTTTATTCTCTTTCAAACATTTTCCTTGCAAGTGATGTTTAACAGAGCAAGGGAATTTTCACAGTACTTCCCATTATAGTTTTAATTAGTTTGAACTTAAATTAAAACTTAAAACTTTAGTTTGACTGGAATAAATAATTTTTGATAAATTTAAAATCAATATTATTAGCCCCATGAAGAAATGAAGAGTTCAAATGCAAAAACCTCTAAATGCTGTCTGAAATATTCTTCTAAAATTAGCATTTTTACCAGGCTCCTGTGTGTAGGTTCAGAAATGTTCACTTTCATGGCAAAAAATAAGTATTTTTTATGGTCTTTAAAGTGAAATAACTTACCATAAACATAGAAGGCTGAAAAACATGCTAATTTTCCCATACATTTCAGACGGCACTTAGGTTTTTGCAATTAAACCTAATCTCTTCAAATATTGATTTTTCGATTAGCTACAGAACAAATTACTGTTACTTTACTTGTTTCCCTTCACGAAGATCAATTGGTAAAGTTTGTTCCTTGCCTCTGTTGCTACTGGCTTGCTTGGATTGTGACTTGTAGCAGTGAAAATTAAACCACACTGAACTGAATTCAACTGAACTTCAACTCTGAAAACTGCACTCACAGTTTCAATTTATTAGAACTTCTATGTTAAGCTGCTTTGACAATCTACATTGTAAAAGTGCTATAGAAATAAAGATGAATTAAATTGTTATTTAAATTACTTGTCTAATTAACATAATAACCTACTCAAGTCTTTAAATGTCACTATAAGTTGAATACAAGTATCTTGCAAAATAAGTAGAAACAAAATTATGTACCGTCATCATGACAGAGACAAAAGAAATTATTTATTAGAAATTAGTTATTAAAACTATTGTTTAAAAACGTGTTTAAAAAAACTTCTCCATTCAACAACACTTGGTAAATATTTTAAGAAAGAAGAAGTAGTAAAAAAAAAACACAAGGTGCACGAGTCTAGGCTAAAAACAAAAGTCTCTACATCTGTTCCATAGATTGGGTTGCACATCTTGTGGACACAGTGAACATATGCCAAACTATTCAGTATCAGATCTAATGGATTTTACTTATAGAAAGTGGCTTTCCAGCTTTTAACAAAGGTGATCTCAAGGGCACAAAAAAAATCAGTGAGCACAAAACAATGATAGCTTATACGAATGCGTTATGATTTGTATCCCATAAGCTCATTAAAGAATAATGGTTTCCTCCAATTCATCACAAGCGCTGACCAGAATATGAGAACACAGCCTTTCTGTTGATTTCTCAACAGTAATAAGAATTCTGCTACTTACTTTCATAGCAGATCACCAGTCAGGCGCAGATCTCCAGTTCCAACTCTGCTATCGTCTTGTCAGGCCAAACTCAAAGATCAGCCTCTATCTTAATTATCTCCAAGTTCCTGAGGCAGACAGAAGAAAACCGAGATTATGATATATTGCTAACATTGTGAGCTACATAAGGCGGCTGAGTATTTCAATAATTACTATTTAAATGTAATAAAATCTATATGAAAGTGGAACACCGGATCAAAGGCTATTTGATATTAAGCATATTTAAATCAAACAGTAATTTTAGAGTTTTTACATATGTTTGTGGGATTTTTGTGCATAATTTAAGACGGTGTACAGAACAAATTAATATATTAGTATAACTTGTAGTGCAGGATTTGAAATATTTCGTATACGTTTTAATTTTTTTATTTGGAATTTTGTGATCATTTATTATTTATTTATTTTTTGTGTTTTGTGTGTTTCATTTATTTAAAGGGTGTAAAGCACCTTAATAGAGCCTTTTCACATGGTGCCATGCGGTGTCCGGCTTCACACGCACACAGTACTCCTCATTGAGAACTCATCCAGTCAGCTGTAGATTTACTACAAATACGGTTAGATGACAACTAAACAGATGTTTTCTGTTGTCTGCATTTAAGGTGAGATGTCTGACATCTAAAAAAGAAAAAAAAAATTACAGATCAGCCTGATTTCCGTTTGAACCAAGAAAACGGGACTTTTTAAACAGAGTATATTGCTTTGTGTTGCTTTACTACAGATGAATATGGTGTGTACTTGTTAATGGTCGTTTTACTGTGGTTGCTTACAGTGGACAGCTGATTCGCAAATACATTCATATTATTCACATTCCACATTTCATTTTGTTCTATATAGATATTTTATTCATGAGCATAAAACATTTATGTCCATTTAAAATTCAAATAAAATAAAAAAATAGAATAAAAATATTTATTGTGACTCATTAATAAAGTCATTATAAAAAATTGACTATTGCAAAAATAACACCAAGACGGCAGCAATTAAATTCAGTATTATTAGATTATGAAATGATTTGTAACATTAATTAAAAGGTAGTACTAATATCAAATTAAATCCACCCAGTAGGTGGCGCTAAGACACTGTCTTAATTCATTCAAATGGAGAAACTGAACAAAACATTAATGGATCAGTGAATAATAAATGATGAAATGATTGCATATATAGGCGACAAACAAGGAAATATGAGATTTAATAAATAATTCTACTCATGCTGAAACATTTACAGATAATATAAATTTATATTCATAGCAGCATTTAAGTAATCCATTATTGAGGAATTAAACTGAATTAATAAGTGAAAAGGTTGTAAACATGTACTTTGATATAAAAAAAAAAGCTTATTCCTATTCTTAATAACTTAGAAAGCACTTCCGTATTGAAAGAGGAGCATTTGGAACCATGCCCAATACTGCAACAGTCTGAAATCCTAAATCCAGAACTAAAGATACACTGTTGCGGAAAGGTGGAAGTGAAGTGACGTCATTGTGAAAAGGGTCTATTGACATCACTGTAAAATGTGCCAGAATTAGAATGGTTATTTTTCATCAGCAGACCCTTGACAATGTTAAAAAGTCACACCCAAAAAACAAAGCATAATAACACAAAATACACCATCATCTAAAATATACAAACACCAGAAACAAGGAGAACAGAGGGGAAAATTCCTTCATTTTTTTTTCATTCTTCTTTTGTGTTTTAACGGTTTATTTACAAGTCACAAGATTCTGACTTTGCTCTTAGACTTGTGTAGCTCTTTGTATAATTGAATTCATATGCAGTGACTAGCTATTTCACAACAAGAGTCAAACGTGCCTTGTCTTAATCAGCTTTTAAAGTCAAAACTACACCTTTCATATAAACCTGACTTCAACACACACACGCAATGGAACATTACTACACAGATCTTGTTTTAATTCAAGGTCAGCTGAGAGCTTCGAATAACAGGCTAAACTTTGAAATCAATTCAATCAAACAGAAACAGATGCAAGACCACACAGTAAAACCAGCCTAATCAATTCTTTCTGTTTCGTCTCTCAGGGATGTACCAAAACAATGTTCTTTAACACTGCAGTCTTTAGTTGTTTTTCTTATTTTGCTCTGTTTCAAGCTGTTAGGGTTGTCGCTTTGTAAAAAAAAGAAGTCATCTGTTTCTAATATCATGCAGTTGTTATTTGGGAACCTCTGCTAATGCTAGCTCAGTTGCCAAAAGCATTTAATACAAGATCGAACGCAGATGAAAGTTATTGTGGAGGAGGTCCCAGAGTTCCAGAACCTATTGTTTTCCTGTGCTACATCAACACTGAAGTCAACTAACGTAAGACTTATGTCATCTCTGTGTCTGCCTTGAAGTTCATCACTGAATTCTCAAAGGAATGAAGGATGCTATTTGTCTTCCCCCTCATTCTTATTCTCTAAAGCACAGCTGTTCCTAACCACCATCTCCATCTGGTTAGTTTTGGATTAACATGAGTCTTTCCACAAATAATGTTGTTTTTTTCCCCTCTAGACTCCATTTTGCACAGTCAGCAAAGTTGGTCAGCAAGTGCTTTAAACAATAGTGGGCATTACTGTAATTCTGATTGTTCACATCACAGTGCTCTCAGATCTCTCTATTTTATTTTGAGGGCTGTATTGCTGCTAGCCATGACTTGACAGCCCCTAAAAGCTTATCACATAAAGATCTAAATGTACAAATTGTTCCAAAAGTCTTTTAGAATGTCTGTAAATAAATAGCATTTTGGTCCTTCACTTACGATTTAAACCAAGATAAACTATTTGATCTGCATTATTGTAAAACAAAAAGAGAAACTCATAAAATCTGCTTAAAATCTATATAGAATAGGTTTTTTCAGTAAAATAAGAAGAATACTCAATCTCATTGGTTGCACAATCAAGGCCACGGCCTAAACATACATCATTGGTTGAGCTGCTGTTGCTGTGGCAGACTGGGTTGTTGCTGTGGCTGGAAGTTAACAAGAATTATTTATATAATTTATTAAATTACCCAATAATTGTGTTTTGAAAACACCAATATGGTGCGGCTAAATTTCAACTTTGATATAAATGGTCCTGGGAGCAAGCAAGTAATAATTGTATTTTATTACCGTCTAACCCCACCCCAACCCTCACAGTAATGTAAAAATGGTAATTACACAGAGTATAATTCATATTAATTAATTAAATTACACATTAAATTACATTTTATTAATGCTTATCCCTACTCCAACCCTAAACCCAACCCTCACAGTAACATTGAAACAGTAGGTAACACTTATGGAATAAATAATGGTTAACATTTTCCTGTGCCTTTTGGGTGCTACCTCAGATGCCTTTGATGGTGCAGGAATTTGTCGACATTGTGGGGAGAAGACTTGCAAACATACAGTAAAGCACGATTCAATACATGTCAATTTGGCAAGCTGAACACATTCTGTACACTGAAAAAAATTATTCATAGATGATTCATTGGATTTACTCCATTTTTTTACGTTAAGTGGTTGTAAATAATTTATTTGGGCTGAATTTAAACAAACAAATTAAGTTGAACATTGCTCAATTTAATTTGTTTGTTTAAATTCAACACAAATAAATTGTTTGCAACAGTTTTGCATGCAACACTTTTTTCAGTGTACTGTATGGGTGACACGGCATGAAGGAGCTTGATTAATAATAGTCTACAGCCAATCAGGATGCAGAACACAATGCGTAAATCAGAACGCAGAACACAATATGCTGTAAAAAAAAAGCATGTCAAATTGTAAAAAAAAAAAAAAAAAAAAAAAACACGTTAAAGCAAGGCATCACTGTAATCAAACAACCATAGTCCATAGAGACGCTTTTATTCTGCTTTTATCACCAGCAGAGAAGATTACTGTAATTGACTCCTAGCCATCCCAAAAAGACCCCAAAAACTTGTTTATGTACAGTTTGAATTACCACTGTGTATGAATTGTGCTATATAAATAAACTTGCCTTGTCTAGTCAATCAACATAACAAATTTGTTAAAGAAGAAGAAAAATATAAAAAAAACATACTAAAATGTATTTCATTTTTAAAATATAAAATTGACTTACATAAGTTATATTAAAACTAATAAAATTACAATTTGTATTTTCAAAATCATTTGAAAACATTTTAATACAGAATATTTGTCTTTGACCCATAAAATACATGCATATTGCAGCTTTTAAAATCTTTTATACTTGACATTTAAGCACAGATTTTCCACTCGTCTGCATATAGAATCACTGACATGTAAAGCTGAGCAATTTGCTTTCACGATGAGTTTTGCCCACACCATCTGTCATCAACATCTTCTAGGAGACAAGTGTGGCCTTGCATGTGTTGCATTAAGTTCTTAAGAATATGATCACAAGGTCACCATAAGATCTGCATGAACATGTTTGAAACCCATTGCAAAAATAGCATGAAAACTAACTATATAAGAAGACCATAAAGATGAAGTATTGTACAAGAATTCTTCACCCAAGTCATGATGCATTATTTTTGGGAGAACTACAGTAATCCTGTAAGCTGGTTACTCTTTCCTTTCAACTGATTCAACAATAACCTGGGTGACTGAAAATCTTCACAGACAATTGCCAGACATTTTAAAATAACCCGAACCGCAACTGGTTCGAGAATATAAAGGAATGTTAAGGAGACTATAGGAAACATCTGTGTTTAAAACTCAGGTGGACACAACATGGGCTCACCGCTAACAGTCTCTGATTGGGGTCAATGGCAGAGGGCTACAGACCTAATAAAAAAATGTTTAAATGGTTAACGAAGTCCAGTTGCTTTCAAGTGAATTTAGCAGAATCGTATGTGGAACAATGTGCAATTAAAAATGAATCACTGCTAATTTGCATATAACAGATGCATTTCATAGTGCTGCGTTTACAACGGACTGCAACTTGAGGAAAATGACAAAGGAAATAAAATCCTTATAAAATGGGACAGGTTTACAGTTGCATGCTCTCGTTTCATAGCTCTCATTACCTTTCATAGCAGCTTACAATGCAGGATGAAAATGTATATCCAAAAAAGCAATTAGTCTTTACAAGATCCCGCAATCCCACATCACCCTCATGGTCTTGACATATCGTCACTATAGCAGAGTGGTGATGACTGGAGCATGGCTGGCATCCAAGATCCAAATTAAGCCCTCATCTTAAAAAGAAGAAAAAAAAAGTAGGCCTTTCTGTTCATTAGATAAAAGTTTTTTCTCGATTACAAGCCTATATCTTTCCACATATATGGGCTTAGAAATGCTTAGTCTATTCCCAGACCCCAAAGTGGGAGCTATGATTCTAAAATGAAAAATATTGTCTTACAGAAACTGATGTACAACAGAGAAAAGGGCTCAAGACGTAGGTTTTTGAAGTGGAAAATGCAAAAATATCACAAAATCTGAACAAAGACTTAGCTTTAAAGAGCAGTTGATGGAATTTATCAAATTTAGGATGTAAACATCAAAATGATCTACTCAAATGATGATGTGGACAAGTGTCTGTCATTATTAAAAACCTATTAAAAACATACAAATCTTCATGTGTGAATAAGCAATTCATAAGTCATCTACGAAGGGCACTTTGGAGTGAAAACAATCATGGCCACCATATTGGAGTGGTGTTTAAAACTGAAGAAAAAAAATTGCCACTTCGAAAGGCACTTTGGAATGAAGGACTGTGAGGGGTAACTGATGGACACTTCAGGCTTCTATGATTGAGTAGAAAATTAGTTTGGTATCCCAAATCCATATGCCCTAATTAAGAGTAAACCATTCTACGATTAGGGTACCCTTCAAAGGGATTAGGGTAAAGGGATGAGCCCTGGAACGTGCAATGTTGTGTGTAGAAAAAAAAAAAAGCTATAAGTTTTTTACAGCTACCTGTCAAATTAAAAGTTTAGCCTGAAGAGTTCTTGGCAGAATTATATTATTGCTCTAGCATTAAATTAAAAAAACATAATAAAATTATATTTTTATCATAAAATAAAAAAATTTAATAAAATAAAACAAACAAAAAAGAATAAAATATAAATAGATAAAATGAAATAAAATAAAACTAAATAAAAGTAAATAAAAATACAATAGAAACAAAACTAAATTAAATTAAAATAGAGTAAAAATAAAATAAAATAGAATAAAATAAAATGAAATAAAATAAAAGTAAAATTAAATTAAATTAAAAATGAATAGAAACATGAGTGGATTAAATTTCCAAATTTGCAAATCAAAAAAAGTATTATTTTAACGAGCATAGTTTAGGCCCAATCCAATCTACCCCTTAGCCCTTTCCCTTACCCCTCGTTTTGCGCACTCCCACGAAGGGGTAGGGATGTCCCAATTCTCTTTAGCTTGAAGGCGTGGGGTTAAGGGCAAGGGGTAGATATCCCTTCGAACGAAGATTTTTTAGGACCACACGACTCGAAACCAAGGGGTAAGAAAATTTCCCAGAATACACCAGCCACAGCTGCACCCTTAAGTAAGGAGATCTCCAGATTAGTGTTTTTTTTTTGTCATTATTACGAATTTTTACAACAAACAAGCACATGTTTTAATATATTCATAACCGCGTTCATGTTTTACCATCATGCTTTTAAAAAAATAAAATAAAAAAAACCTAAAATAAAAACCTCTACATTTCACGATCTATGGACCAACTACCATGTTTGTAAACATTCAGGATGCGCGCGCAGGGAGGTGGCAGAAAGAAACCGGGAGCGCTAGCATTTACAGCAAGGGAATGACATCCGATGCGGTACAGAGTTTGTTGTTGTCTTCGAAATAAGACATATTGATTACACATTATATATATTATTTACAAAATGCTTTCAGCATATTTTAACAGCTTGTCACCCAGTTGTAAGCACAGTGATTCGACAAAATTAACGTTAAAGTGAGCGGCGTTCATCTGACAGGTCCATTTGCGATAGCTCGCTCCCAATCACTCCCAAGCATCCAGCTCCAAATATACAATCTCATTGAAGCTCCAAGTGATTTTACAAGATGAAGTTAAAGACCTACAAGTCTTTGCATGCCAACAATGTTGTTCTGTGTGGTCATGTGCAAGAAATAATGCTCCAGGATGACCAGATTCAACACTATGTAGAGCTAAAAACCAAGGTTCTGCTTAGCCAAAGACAAGGAAAGAAGACGGAGTTAACGTTATACAAGGCCTAGGTAATTAATCGCCAACACGCAAAACGACTGCATTCTGACAGAAAATTACACCTGTAAGGCATGTGAACACCTGCAAGGTATGTGAACTTACACAGGTAAAGTTGGTTTTATATTTGCACATTAGGACTTTCTCTTTAATAATATAATTTTATAAAAGTATTATTTGCAAACTCTAAATAGCGAAATCATATTAGCAGCCAATGACTAACAATGTACAACATTGTTCACTGTCAAATAAACAGTGTTAATGTTGTTTTCAAGTCACACTTGCAGGTTTTTCAGACCGAATATTCAAAGTGCCGTGGTAAACAATATAGGGAGTTTGTCACTAGTTGTCACTGAATGAATGTGTGAATACAAAACCAAGTTTACCTTAATAACTTTAACTTAATAACTCCGCAGTTTAATTAATATGAAACTGTTTTAGCTGAAATCATTTCTGCAATCAAAAACGAGTAATGTGTATGATTCAACATAGCGTGAGCTTACCTGATGAGAACTGCAGAGTCCAGCATTTCTAATTAGGTCGTCACTTCATTCAGCTCCCTTTTAGCCAAAGACATCTGCAGTTAGCCTCAAAGCAGTGTGGTGTATGGTAAAAGTTAAGTTTTCTATTTTTGGAATTTGGCATCCTACCGCACAACACGACATCTTTACTATTGCAGCCTGTGGTTTTTTTTGCAACCGGGGACCCGTGTGACGTAGGTTTGTAATTGGTCTATAATCCCTAATAACAACACCTGTATAGCAGACCCACAACATTCTGACACTCGAATACCTGGTCAGTAATGTCTAGTGGCTGAATGAGCTTTTTCCAGTGTCTGCTATGATGTTAATGTTGTTTTTGGTGTGTTTACATAGATGAATATGGCCACCATATGTAAATGCACAGTACAGTTACAATCTTATTGCCACATTAGATCGTTATGATAACATAATATGCCTTCAGTGATTTCCTGAAGATAAATGCCAAAAAAATAACTACTGGAATAACTACAGCAGTCATGATCGTCTGATCTCAAATGAAGCATGAGATCGTGATGACATATAATGACGTGTGCAGGTGCTGTAGTGCTGTCCCAATTTTTAGGGGTAAATTTTGAAGCCCTTCCCCTTAACACTCCTTTTTAAGGGCCAAGGGTAAGGGGTAGGGGTACAAAAATAGAATTGGGCCTTACACTTCAATATTACAAAAAGCACTCTACAATGACAAGACAATACTTAGCATACCGTTAAAATAGTTCTATGCATTGTACATTCAACATATTTTGAAATTTCACCCTTTTTTAAAACCATAACTGCACAAATCTGATGTTCTCTTTTGACTTAAATAGATGACTTCATGTTATCTCGAAGGGTGGGGGTGAAAAACTTAGACGTGAGCTAAGATGGAATAAATGTCGAGCATGAGAAAAGGTTCAGTAACATCCAATACAGCCTGAAGTCAAAAAGCCGAATCAAGTCTTATCACAAATGATCTTTATTTATAACCCAGCTCGATCTAAGTCATCCGAATTCCCTGCCACAGCCAACAAACAAACAAGACTCGAGTTCTTTCCTAATTTACAAGGATTATGTTTTTGGTAAGTGCACTTCAGTGACTATTGTTTATTCCGAATGTTTCATATTACAACTTAATGATGTGTATCCAAACTCTGCATCCATAATGTAATTATGTTCTTTCACATGATCCGGTTGAACAATAGCTTTGGCAGGTGGTTAAATCAAGACTAAGACATTAATGATAGATCAAGGTTAGGACCACAAACTAGTCAGCACAAAAAAAAAAATAAATAAAATTAGATCTTTTGTCAAGGATCTTTTTTATATGTGACATAGTTAAGTCAAAATTATTCACCCTCCTGTGAATTTTTCTTCTTTTTCAAAGATTTCCTAAATTAGGTTTAACAGAGCAAGGAATTTTTCACAGTATTTCCTATAACATATTTTTTCTTCTGGAGATAGTCTTGTGTTTTATTTTAGCTAGAATGAAAGAAGTTATTTATTTTCAAATAATTTTAAGGTCAATATTAGCCCCTTAAGCTTGTTTTTATTGTAAACAGAACAAACCTTCGTTTTACAATGAACTTGCCTAATTAACCCTTTATGCAGGTTTCACCAAGTTAAATTTAAGACTTAAGGCATTAAGACCAGTATCAATTAAATAAGGAGTTTTTCGAATGGCCCAAAAGGAAAAGAATTTTTTTCCCTATCAAAAAATTTATTTTACTTTAATAATACAATAATAATTTTATAATAATAATTTAATATTTATAATATTTTTTCAAATATTTTAGATATTTCTTAGCGAAATATTTTAAATATTGTGTCAAAATAAGCAAGCTCTAGTCGTAAACATACACTTTTTGTCAACAAACTTTCTTTAAAATAAAAAAAAGACACGTTTCAAACATTTTAAGAACTATAATAAACTAAATTACCAACTGTAATAAACACAGACCAAGTCAGTGTCCTCAGCAGTAAATACACAGAGAACTTTTAAACAAATGTTATTATGGGGAAAATAATTAAATCATGATGGTAAATCTTGTTTATATACACTATGAACAGCAGCTAATTATTCTCTTTATTCTCCATTTCCACCTGGGGATACTCTTCCCGAGGCCCTCAGACTATGCAGAGTCACTGATTTAACCCAAGACCAACGACGAGATGATCCCAAGGATTCCATATCCTGGACCAGGCTGTATCCTGAGCAGCTACTGTGGTGGTCATGGAGGAGTGGAGAACATGAGACTGATTCCTGTGACGCTCCAGGGACAGACGAGTCTTCGCTGAGGCCAGCTTCCAGCCTCCGCCGCTGAGACTGCAGTTCTGCACAAGACGTTTGGCCAGCGGAGAAATTAAAATGGTCGTGCCCAACTGAGTCTGGTTTCAGTCAGTTTTTTTTCTTCACTTTTGCCGATTAGTGACGTTTTTTCCCTCTCCGCTGTCACCACTGGCTTGCATGGTTCGGGATCTGTAGAGCTGGGCATCGTTGGATTTGCTCTTCAGTGTTTGGACTCTCAGTAGAGATTTTTAAACCACACTGAACTGAGGTAAACTGAACTGAACTTAAACACTAAAAACTGAACTACACTGTTCCAATTTACTATGACCTTTTATGTGAAGCTGCTTTGACACAATCTACATTGTAAAAGCGCTATACAAATAAAGGTGAATTGAATAAATACAATTAAAAATAATTACAGTTAAATAAAAAGTTAAGTTTTACAGAGATGGATTGTTGGTGATTAACCAGAATGGGTAGCTATGCATGAACAAAGAAAAATGAAGATTTAAGACCTACAACTTTGCGGAAACCCTGTAAATTGCACTTTTGGCTGAATACTAATATCTTACGGTGGCCGAGAGAGCTTAATGTGCTGCAATTTAAGAAAACACGTGCAATAACAAAAAAAAAAAAATGCCAGCAAATTGAGAAAAGATCTTCATCAGTTTGATAGCACACGTGCTGCAAACAGTCACAATGCATACACATTTTTAATAAACAATGCAAACAATGCAAAATTTTCTCAATGCAAACAATTTACGAAAACGAGCTGCATTCTCACAACACAAAAAGAACAGAACACAACGGAAATGTTTCAAGGAGACCCAAAAAAATCACGGACGCCGCTGTGCCGTGACTATTGCTCAGTGAAGTTGTAGGTGATCTTTAAAGATGAGTTTTTAGTTTGTTTATTTTAATATCCCGATTCCCGTGTCTTTAGTCCTGGGTCTGCCACGTTTTAGGGTCTACTTGAAACATTTTCGTTGTGTTGTGAGAAAATGCAGTGCGTTTTTGTAAATTGTTTGCATTGTGAGAAAATGCAATGCGTTTAATTATTTGTTTGCATTGTGTGAAAACGCAGCATGCTTTTTTTTTTTTTTTTTAAATGTGCTTGCGTTGTGATTATTTGCAGCATGTGTGCCGTCAAACTGAAATTTGGAATTGCACGCGTTCTCAACTTGCAGCACGTTAAGTTCTCTCGGCCACCATAGTATCTTGAAAAATATCTAAAATATTATCTCCTGTCATCATGGCGAAGATAAAAGATATCATTATTAGAAATTAATTATAAAAACTATTATGTTTAGAAATGTTGAAAAAAATCTTTCCATTAAACAGAAATTGGGGAAAAACTATACTGGTGGGCTAATAATTCAGGAGAGCCAATAATTCTGACTTCAACTGTATACCTGAAAAATCACCATTGCTGTTCTCAAGTATTGCTAAAATAGCCCTTTATGATTCACCCATGATGCTTATTCAATATCTTCGACTCCTCTGAAGCAATGATTTGATTTTACTTAAAAGCTTCCATCACTGGCAATATCAAATTGCACATCCAGTCTACTCACATTTGTTTTTCGGAACTGCATATTTTCATCTGAACACCAGAAAGAAATGATTGCAAACACATTTTAACCTTTTTATTTTTTCATTTTCTTCAATACCCTAAAGTCAGTAATGAACTTGAGAGTTCTGTTATTTAATAATGCACATGTGGATTGAATCGCTATGTCACGGCACAGAAATTAACATGATTTCACAGAGCATCGATGAGAGAGGAGAAAAAAAAAAAAAAGTTTCCCATCTTCAGATCAGTCAACGGCAGAAGAGACGGACGCTGTTCACAAAGGATAGTTAAGCTGCAAAAGTAAAAGCCTTTCTTGTCCCCTCGCTGCTCATAGCTGCCAGTGACCCTGTCTGTGGCTCTCCGTCATTTACAATTCAAATGCTTTTATGACCGTGCTACTTCCTACCGAGATGGAAAATGTCCTTATTTAAATGAGTTGTATTTAAACTCCAGGTTTCTCTATACGCAAACTACACTGGACACAAACACACATTTTAGACAAATCATACGCTCACAAGCCCCCATTTACTTTTCAGAAAACTGTTCAGACAGATGATTATTTTATCCCCCCCTAAGAGGCATCATTGTCCATTCATGCAAAATGATGGGATGTGAAGAAGCATCTTTAGCTTTGGGGCTTTTTGAGTTTGAAATCTGTAATCATGTTTGAGCTTCTCAGCTGCTCTGCATAAGCACATAAACATGTTGCCAGTACTAGCTTTATTTAGTGAATTGCGTTTATCTTTTTTTTTTTATTAGTATTCTTTCACACTGTAAAACCTAAAAAGTTAAGGTAACTCAAATCATTTGAGTTAAAAAACTAATCATAATGAGTACTGTGAACTAAATCTATGAGTAAATGAAGCAATTTGAGCACAACAAAAAATGATAAATGGAGAACTCAAACCAACTGAGTACTGTAAAACCCATTAAGTTAAGGCAATTCAAACCGTTTGAGGAAACCGAATGAAACAAACCATTTGAGTTAAAAAAAACTAATCTATATGAGTACTGTGAACTTACACCACTTAAGTTGAAGTAATTAAGTATTTAATTAACTCATTACCTTCAACACTGAGTTCAAAACTCTTTAAATGAGTAGAACTATTAACTTGTTATTGCTTTAGAGAAATTTACAGTTGAAATAAAAAGTAATTGATGTGGAACTTCTTATTTCTTTATATAGCTAAATATCTGCACACGATTAATTCAATTTTATATATATATATATATATATATATATATATATATATATATATATATATTATTATTTTTTTTTTACTTTATACACACACACAGGACAAAAACGTATAATGGTTTAAAGGAATTTTTTTTTTTTAATCAGCAAAACAATTACAGTTTATAGCAACTTTCTTTAAACATAAGAAGAGAGTTTGCTTACAATGCTTGTTAATTTAGCCTATATAAAACCACCTTTATAATTATTTGGGACATTCTACCAGAAACGTACTTTTCACTTATAAAAAATGTGACAGGGCCTGACTTAAGCTTGTCGTCCTCAAAAAAAAAAATCATACAAAAACAAGCAGAAAATCATACAATTCAATGATAGAACGCATCCTTGGGACAATTGTAAATTTATTTTTATTATATATTTGTAGAATTTATTTATAATTTCATGTTTTTAATCAATTGATGTGAATTATTACAACTTAAACTTGCTATTTCTGAAGTTTTTTTTTTCTTTCTATATAACAGTTTTTAGCATAACAAAACTATTAAACCTGTAGGTTCAGTTGGGCTGAGGACAAGGACAATGACAGGGTTTGTACATTTGTAAAGTGTTCTCAACAAAGAAAAAAAACTTATCCAGCATATGTATTACGCAGCGCATGCCCTTCCAGCTGCAACCCATCACAGGGAAACACCCATACACACTCATTCACACACATATACCAACTCCACACAGAAAAAACAACTGACCCAGCTGAGGCTCGAACCAGCAACCTTCTTGCTTTTGAGGCGACCATGCTACCTCCTATGCCATTTATACATACTTTGAGTAATATTCAAAACTACTTGCCTAAAAATGTAGTGCGAGAAATGGTACTTTTACTTAAGTAAGATTTTTCAGAACTCTTTCCACCACTGATGACCACATATAAATTTTAAATAAAATGTTATTATTTAATATTTAAATAAATAAAACTTAAAGTATAATTCAATAAATATTTAATGTTTCTAAATGTTTAATCATAAAATGTATAAAATGTTCAAATTGTATAATTATTACAATACTAATAATAAAGTACCGGACCCCCAGTCTCATATACTGAAATGGTTTCATATAGCTACCATTTAAAACATGGAAATAAAGTCAAATATTTCATTTAAAAAGTCTCCTTGCATTATAAATCACTGTACAAATGATTTTTTGTTATCTAACTGCACAACCACCGTATATTTTAAGTTTCCATGAAGTATCAAAACTTTTTGCTGCTCGGTCAACTTGTTGAGTGCGCAGTTTTTCTGATCCTTACGGTACCCAAATCTGCAACACTTCTCTCCCCCATAGGAAGTCTCTGGCAATTAGTTCAGTCAGGAGAAGTGCCCGTACTGGTCTACTCAGTTTCTCTGAGCTCTTCTAATGACTTAACCCGAAGAGTGATCAAACCCCTGCGCTATTCTGTGGGAGCCCAGGTTCTTTGGATATTCCATTAAAAAAAACAATAATAATAATGGGATTTGAGTTGGATCGTTTCAAGGGGGCTGTGGACCCAGACTTCAAATGCAACTTGTGTAATAAAGTTTTGGAGGATCCGCTCACTACCCCGTGCGGTCACGTCTTCTGCGCCGGCTGTGTGCTGCCTTGGGTCGTCCAGCAGAGCAGCTGCCCGGTCAAATGCCAGAGGATCTCCACCAAAGAGCTCAACCACGTCCTCCCTCTCAAAAATCTAATATTAAAGTTAGACATCAAATGTGACAATCACGCTCGGGGCTGCGAGAAGATTGTCAAACTCCAGCATCTGGCGGACCACGCGGAGATGTGCGACTATTCCCCTGCCAAATGTCGGAATAAGGGCTGCAGCGAGGTGCTCAACCTGAAAGATATGGATGCTCACATGCGTGAATCGTGCGATTACAGAGCGGTCGGGATTTGCGAGAGTGGATGCGGATTGATGCTCACTCATAAAGAGCAGAAGTTGGACAACCACTGCTGCTTGAAAGCTCTCAAAGCGCACAACGGCGCGCTGCAAGGGAAAGTTGTCACCTTGGATAAGGAGCTCAAGAAACAAGCTCTGAAGTCCACTAAAAGAGAGAAATCACTTTTAGCGCAACTGTCGGCGGTTCACAACGAGCTTCAGATGACAGCGCTGAAGTATCAGAAGAAATTCACCGAATACAGCGCCCGGATTGACTCGTTATCCAAGAGTCTCTCTCCGAGTCCGCCGTGTAAGGTAAGAGAACATTGATGGCAGAGGGTTAATATCGCTTACAAATATTTACCGTGGTAACCACCGTTTTATAACTGTGGTAAAAGCTGTTAAATGGCCATTACTGTCATCCTACAAATAAATAATTAACACACAAAAGGGATTGTGAAAGGTTTTTGCATTACTTCAAAAACTCATACTGGTTTGTAGTAAGAAATAAACATTTTTTTTTTGTAAAAACAAACTGCACGGCGTCTCCATAACATGAAGGTTGTTTTACATACACGTCTGGTAAAATTTGTGCCAATGTTTTTATTTTAAAGTGGTTTGGTTTGTTTCTGCATGCTAATTCAGAAGCTGGTGCATCTATTTATTTCGACTTTTATAGTTCTTTTTTAAATTTAAATGCTCATTTAAGTGATAGAGTTAAGGTGTTGGTGTTGCTTTATAGACAGAGAAACAGTTTGGACAATTAAATAACATCATGTGATTTACGTTTCAGGCAAAAATTGCCCACTGACCTCGTGTACGTCTTCTCCCCAAACGACAATTGTTTGAAAGTGGTTGTATCCAAATGTTGCACTAATCAAAGCAATTTGTATACTTAAACCCGGACTGGAGTTCTGTTTATAAGTGGAGCGGAGCAGTTGTCGTTTCCCGTCAGTGCGCAAACCAGTTCAATCCTTCAGCTTATTCTACACTCCGGGTTTCCCATTTCGCTTCGAAAGAAACGCCACTTTGGGC
The DNA here is from genome assembly GCF_903798145.1 of Danio aesculapii. Classification (NCBI taxonomy): domain Eukaryota; kingdom Metazoa; phylum Chordata; class Actinopteri; order Cypriniformes; family Danionidae; genus Danio; species Danio aesculapii. The sequence continues at coordinate 46,735,309 of NC_079440.1, read as the reverse complement.
GGGAAGAGAGGCAGTAACCAAATTAAAATCAGCAACTTATAAATTAAATCTCCACCTGCATACCAAGCTAAACATGTTACGAACTTAAGTATTAGTTATGTTTATATTTATGTTTGTATTTATGTTTTTTATATTTTTATTCTATGTCAAATAATATTATGCACTTGCTTTATTTTTTAATAATACGAGTTAGCCTACGAGACATGGACTCAAAGCTTTTGATTGGTCGAAATGTTTGCCTTTGTCAGGAGTCTTATCAGCTCTCAAATACATATTTTAGAAATGTATGTTTTGTTAGTTTTTACTGAGGCGTTCTAGTTTATACTGTGTTCACTGTAGAAGACCATTACGTTAATTAAATTTGGTTGCTTTCTGTCCTATTAATGCTGCTTGAAGCTCTTCACTGGAACAATCAAGGAAATGTCTATAAATGTAAGTATCGTATTTGCACACTATACTTGAAAATGTAGGCCTAGCTTAAACCACGAGATAATAAAATTGAGTTGTAACTTAGTAGTTCAGGCCCAAAGCCAGCCTGGTGAAAGGGGTGGTTCTTTTTTTCTCAAAAAGTGGGGGTGGTTCTTTTTTTCTCATTTAATATTTAAATATGAGGTTTAAATACTCCATTTTAGTGACATTTTAAGCGCTATTTTCTTTTGCTGGATTAGCTTGTCGGATGGTATAACCACACTTTTTGATGTACCAAAAACATTTCCTGAAGATTTAAAAGGAAGAAATATGAATTTTTTTTTTTTTTAAATACAAATTTAGTACATCATTTATCCTTAGAAAAAATATCCTATTGTCATTTAAATATCATTAATTTTAAATAAACTGTCCGGCACATCCAACTTTCCTCAGTCACACTGAAGCGACAGCATTCCGCTTGGTGTTAAAGCCTTTTTCGATGAGATATTTTCACAATTTATTAAGGCATAGCAGTCAAAATAGGACAAATGAGTTTCTAGACCAATTCTAGACAAATTCTAGACCTTTCTGCATCTTTCGAACCCCCCTGGCATATGGGCTTGTTGTTTATTCATAGCTAGTCAGATGCAGTAGGCCTGATTGTGTTGTGCAATGGGAAAGTCATTGTACTTTAGGCACTAAACATGAACTGGAACCTGTCTAGTACTGAGTTAAATATTTTAAATGCTGTATCTTCTTTCCATATTGAAGCATTAAGTTAGTTTGAAAAAGTAAATAGCATACTTGCACTCCTGGCTGTCTCAAAATTAGCAATTATGAGTCAAAATCTAACAATTCAGACCTTGTCCCCCAAAACTTTAAAAGTTCTGAAAAAAAAACAAGATTTAAGTAGGAATTGTAAGGTGTTAATTCAAAATTGGGAGAACGTCTATATATTTGCAGTTCATTTGTGAGAATTAAAGTCAGAATTGCAATATATAAACTTAAATCTTGCAGTTCTGAGTTTTCCACAAAATTGTGAATTTATATTAAAAAGAAACAAAAGTCAAATTTGCAAGATGCTAACTAAAAATGAAAAGATATACACCACTTGTAACTGAGAGGAAAATGTCAAAATTGTCACAACTACATTTTTGTACTGCTTTATTTTGTGGCAGTAACAAGCATCCACATTCCCATGCCTTAAATCAAGTACTGTGACATCTTCTGGCATGTGTGATGCCCTTCAGATTAGCTCTAATATATTCTCACTTCAGGACACAGTCGGAGCATGGAAAATGTCAGAGAGTTACACTTGTGACAGATAACCTCCCTTGACCACTCTATGTTGGAGCACAAGATCCTAAGGCAACCTCCTAGTGAGCGAACATGTTTATGGGCTCTGAATGATGTCTTAGTGCCAGTGACTGCCTTCCTGCTGGGGAATGTAGTCTCTCTTGCTGTTCCCATCACATGGCTCATCAGTCAAGTGAGTTGAAGCAGTGAAGAGCTGGGAAAAGGAGGGCGATGATGGGGAGCTGACATTTGCAGGATTGGGCCTGTCTGCTGAACGCTGGGCTGTTGATCCAGCTGCTCTGCAGAAAGAAAAAAAATGATATCACAAGAGCTTCCAAATCACCACTAGAACATTCCAGGATAAATGATATTTTTTTACTCGCATGTTTGTTTGATTTTAAAATTCAATTTATTGTGTTTTTGGAAATGAATCATATTAGAAGTGATAGAAGCAAACAACACTGATATAAATGAACTTTTTATGTGATGTTGTTGCTATCTACGGACATTGTTTCCTGTGGAATTATGGGACTTGTTCCCATGACCCGGTACAGTGGGCTGCATTCCTCAGTAGGAGGCGTTCATTGCATACACTCAGCAAAGATAGTAAAGAGGACACTGTACATGGATGCCATTGATGTCTGTATTATATTTAGACACTGTATTCTGTGGTGCACAGAAATGACAGCTGCTTTAGTCGCTGATGCTATACAGTGCCACCCTAAGCAAGGAATAAAATGCTGACACAACTCATTTCTCCGCGTTCAACCATTCATCTGTTGGGAGAGCCATTTGCAGCATATGTATTAATATACTCGAACAAGTGAGCAGGGAACAAGGCCTTAACCCTTAAAGCCGCCAGGCACTTGGCAGCTCCTTTCTCAAGATGCTTTAAGCTGAGAAGAATTATGTAGATTGCAGAACATGATGTTTAATGACTATAACAGGTGCACCACTGAACCTGTTTGGTCACGCACCACTTTTGGTCACAGTCAAAGCTAAACGGTGATACCTGCGCATGATTTAAGAGCTTGTGCTATAAAACACACACGCGATGGGCTAGATTGGAAATATTAAGTTCGGAAGCTCAGATGTTTCCATGTGCCCTAACTTCTAAATAATTTCAAAGCATAAAAATTTTTATATCTAAATTAGTAGCCCCACTGTTTATTTTTTCCCCAATTTCTGTTTAACATAAAAATTTTTTTAACACATTTCTAAACATAATAGTTTTAATAACTCATTTCTAATATCTGATTTATTTTATCTTTGCCATGATGACAGTAAATAATATTTGACTAGATATTTTTCAAGACACTTCTATGCAGATTAAAGTGACATTTACAGGCTTATTTAGGTTAACTATGCAAGTTAGGGTAATTAGGCAAGTTATTGTATAATGATTGTTTGTTCTATAGACTGTCGAAAAAATAGCTTAAATGGGGTAATAATTTTGACCTTAGAATGCTTTTTAAAAAATTAAAAACTGCTTTTATTATAGCCAAAATAAAATACATAAGACTTTCTCCAGAGGAAAAAACATTATCAGACATACTGTGAAAATTTCCTTGCTCTGTTAAACATCATTTGGGAAATATTTAAAACAGAAAAAGAAAATCAATAATAATTCTGACTTCAACTGTATACATAAACACACACACACACACACACACACACACACACAAGCGGGTAAAGTAAGTATTGAACACGATACCATTTTTTTTCAGAATTCAGAATATATTTCTAAAGGCGCCGTTGACTGAAAATTGTCACCAGATATCAGTAACAATCAAGATAATATAAACAAAAAAAACTGATTAGGTTTGAATTTAATTTGTGTAATAAAATGAAATAACACAGGGAAAAAGCATTAAACACATGAAGAAAGGGAGGTGTAAAACAGCATGGAAAGTCCAGACAGCAGCTGAAATCTCACAGTAGTTAGAAAGCAACCCTATCTGTTGTTCAGTGTAAATTAACATTAGCTGCTTCAGATGAAGTTGAAACCAGGATGGATATTTCAGCAAGACAATGACCCCAAACACAGCCAAAGAAACCCTCAATTGGGAGAGCAGCTACAATGGCCCAGCCAATCACCTGACCTGAATCCAATAGAAAATAAGAACTAAAGATCAGAGTTGATGTATGAGACTTACAGAATCGAATAGATTATGTGAGAAATGCATGCAATTCCATTCTCCTTAGGTGTCTTAAATCTGTCGTTACCAAAAAAGTGGTAAAAGTGGCTTTATACAAAGTGTTAAAAAATATTTCTGTATTTGTTTTGCTTTATTTGTATGTTTATATTTTGGGGTTTTTACCAAAATCTAATAAAGTAAATTGAAATATATTTTTATACCATTGCATCTGTTTACAGGGTGGAGAGACCAAAAGTGTCACAGCTATACTCCATCGTGAGTCTGGATCTTTAGGTTTCAATATTGTTGGAGGGAGGCCATGTGTGGTAAGTTGAAAAAAGATTTGACCCACTATCTTGTATTGTGGTGTAGACGCATTCTATTCTCTTTTTAAATGAACACTCCTTTTTTTTCCTATCTTTTTTTTTTTTTTTTTGCAAATAGGAAGAATGGATTATTTAAAAATTTCAGTTTGCCAACCAAGATGAGGGAACTGCAGGATGTTTGTGTAAGATAATAAAAAGCTAATAATTAGTTAATATTTATTAATAATGCAAAAATCTAAAAGTAAAATAGTTCATTTGTATAGCAATCAAAATAAAACACTAGGACAGGATTGAATCTTTCATTTGTTTAACAGCAAATAAAGTGGCATTAATCAACAGCAGAGCACTTGCAAATGTGTTGTTCAGTTACCGAAAACTACCTTAATTATCTCTATTTAATGGTAATGGGCAAAAGGTTTTGGAATTCCAGATTATGTATATTTTAAATGGATATATTAAAAAGAACATGCATGCCTTTATACAACTTTATGCCAGTAGCTGCTGGATTTTGACCTATTTTTCACCAAAACAGAATATTATATTGTTTTAGAATATTAGTGTTTTACCGAATGACTCAGTTTAATTGGAAAGGGCAGCTAGGAAAATACTGACACAAATTATATCTTTTACATACAGTGCAACTTCAGTTGGTCCACCCTTAAGTGGTAATTGTGGTATCCATATCAGTGTGAATGAGCACCAAACCCTTTGAGAAGTGTTTGTTTGTGGTTCTTCTGAAATAGAAATGTGACGTACTTTGGTCTAAACTGGACTTTGCATGGGGAAAACTCTTACAAGAGCCAACTTTCCAGAGCTTCTTTTAAGACCCAGATGTAGCCTCGTCACAATGAGGGGGATTTATTTATTTATAAAAATGCACCACTGTTATAGCTCAAATTGCTATGGCTAACTTTATGCTAAAGTAAGGGGAAGCCGTCAGTCTCTAATGAGTGACACAAATGGCTGTGTCTCTTAGCAACTGTACAACTACTTCAACGTGGCCATGACCCCTCCCTAGCAAATGTTTGACATGCCAGCCATCCTGTCTGCTTGTAAGACCTGAGATCTGTTCCTAAAACTTAGTGAGCTGCAGCGTTTTAAAATGTCATTGGTGCAAAAGCTTATAGGAAGCAAAATCATGTTATTTCGTCCAAAATGAAAGGCAGCATTTATTACAGAGATGAGGATCCTATGTAGAATGTGCTACAATGAAAATTTTTAATTTTAATTTATTGCAACCATTGTTTTATAAATGTTATATTTAAATGTATTATTTATTTCTATTGAAATATTCAATATTTTATCATATTTTTAATAGTTTTGTTTTTTGAGAAAATCATATTTATTTGAGCAACTATTTGTGTACTGTTGTTCAGTAAGTACCCACATAGCAAAATATCTTTGGCCCAGCTCTGGCCCACACAATCAGCTTTTGCTTGGCCCACATGCCGCAGTGAATTATGGTACATGACTGGACCAAGTCTGGCTTCCAGACAAGGACCAAACATGGACCATACCTGGGCCAAGTCTCAGCCAAGTTAATAATTGAGCCTGATCTGGGCCAGATATGTTGGTGTGTCATGACTGCAATGAAACTGATAAACCCATGAATTGCTTTAGGCATGCTATAGGCGTGATTTACCTAATTGGTGGAGTTTTTTTATTTTTAAATGTGGGTCAAGATGAGCCAAACTTACATGGCCCACATATCAATTATTAACATCTGGGCTAAACACTACATTTTACATCTGGCCCAAGTATTGTGTACCGCCTTAAAGACGGTGCCACCAAACCAGGGCCTTATTTGGCCCACATGCTGTTTGGCAGTGCAGGATGAAGGCCTGCTGTGCCAGATTTATGCCTAATCTGGGCCAGAATTCTTTGCTACCTGTGTAAGACACCTTAGATAATAAAATATTAGGAAAATATTAATGTCATATTATTCTACAGCATAACTAATTATTTTGGTGGGATATGATCCTAAAGAAGTCTTGGTAAATAAGGATGTTGTTGTTGTTGTAACGGAGAAGGAAGGGCTTCAAGTAATTAACTGTAGAGTTCACAGTTTGACTTCCTGCGGTTTCTTAAGTATTCCATTTAAAATTACAGCACAGTATCACACAACATGGCGCAGGTAATGTGGTTTGATGTGGTTTAAGGGGTTGGTTCAGCAATATTTTGTTAGGCGCTTTGCCTATAACCTACTTGACCTGGTAATATTTTTTATATGATGAATGGCAACCAACTTTTTGTAATCTTCAATCATGCTAAACTTAATAAAAACTCAATGTGTCTTTCATTTGACAGAGTATTTGCAGAAAGGCATATCAATAGAACTCACTGCTTTGTACATCTGCAAACAATTATTTAGTTTTTGAATATGTCTGGAGCATTTGTGTCTTTTTTGTAAATCATTTTAGTTTTATTTAACCTCAAAAAAATTATTTTGCTTTTAGAGTTTTATTGGATAATCATTCAGATTTCTTTATTTTCTTTGGCTAAATATTGTTTGGTTTTGAATTGCAGGAAAATAAAGATGGCACTTCCAATGAAGGAATCTTTGTGTCGAAGATTGTAGAGAAAGGAGCAGCGGATAAAGAAGGAGGATTGCAGATTCATGACAGGATAATGGAGGTCAGTGCAATTGATTTAAGCCTAATAACTAGCTGCAGTGCAACAGTCTGTCCGCGCTAAATGTGAATAATGTATGTTAGTGGCAAAACGAGATCATTCATAATGAGTTATGATATTCATTTGTGAGGTCTTTCAACCAATGAGATTGTCTTGCTGCTGTCAAATTTGCCATGTTGGCGTTTAACCATGTTGAGAAATCCATGTTAAAAAAGGGTTTTTTTTGGCCAATTGAGAGTTGTGCAAGTCAGTGCTGAATGTGTAAATACCTGTAAATAAGTCAAAATTATTATCCCTCTTGTGAATTTTGTCCAGATTAGGCATGTGCCGGTATCACATTTTCATGCTGCGATTAATTGATTGAGCTTTTATCACGGTATACGGTATTATCACGATATTGTAATTTTACTAGAGAAACAGGTAAAAAAACACAAAAAACTTCAGTTTCGTCAACTTAGTAACTTTAATAACTTTTTAATTAACTAAAAGTACTTCAAACATTTAAATACAAATAAATATAAATAAAACAATGCACAATATAAAAGTAAACTTGAGCAATTATATCAAAGTGAATGTGCAAAGGGAAACCGTCTTCGATCAGCAATCGTGGAATGAACTGCCAACTATTCCAGCATGTTTTATGCAGCAGATGCCTTTCCAGCCACAACCCAATATTGGAAATCACCCATACACACTCATTCACACACACTCATACACTACAGTCAATTTAGCTTATTCAATAATAAACATAACAAAAACTGCCTGCTAATGCATGGGTAAATCTTCAAAGGGAACAGTGTTACATTTTAACCTTTCACCTCATCCTGCTTGCTGTTTCACTATCTAAACAATGAAAACATAATATAAGTCAAATTTGTTTCATTTTGATATTATGATTAACAGACACCAAACAGCCTCGTGTAGCTGCATATTTTTATGAGCATCATCTTCACACTGCATATTTATAACAAAACAGGGCTTAAATATAACTGTCTCCTTTCATTTCCATTGAAAAGAATGAACTTTACCCTGTCTCTTTTGCAGAATATCAGTTTTAATAACTAATAATGGCCATTATAACAGTATAACGTGCATTAAATTTAAACGATAAAGGTAAGCAATCAGTCAATGTGCAGAATCAGTGTATGTGGTTACATAAATTAATATATTAGCTTATCTTTGCACTCAGCCAAAACAGTTAACTGAGAACAAGTGATTCAAAAGACATAAGAATTGTTAGATAGAGACAACAAGATGAATTCAATATCACGTTTAACAACTATAGTGAGATGAGATCATCCAGCAGATGAACTGTCTGACATGCACTATACACTCACCTGGGGTTTATGCTTACCCGCTGAACTAGTGGCTGCAGCTCTGGGCAGAGAGTGTGTGGTCACGTGATTTGCGTTTTTAGCCGTGTACTAGAATGAACAGAGAACTTTTCAGAATCGCTAAATGAAACGCCGGTGTATTTCCCGCGATTTCTCTGCGCCTCCCTTGCGTTTCTTCTCTCTGACTCTCGACTATTTTGACAAATACACACAGACGACGCACGCTCACACGGAGTCCAAAATAGGAGTTCGTGATTGGGCCAGCCCAATGTCAATACCGAAAAGAACCAATGAGTGTCACATGGACCGGCCCGGTCTGTCAGTCCGGGAAAAAAAGCATCTACTTTCAGAGAGTCACAGATCACAGCAACGTCAATCAATAAGGCATAAAAAAACGATAGGCTGCTAATCCTTTTATGGGCCGATCAAATCATAAGACGATGATCAGCCCGGCCTAAGTACGTCGGCCCACCGGGAAAGTGCCCGGTCTGCGTGTGAGGATTATAGTGCGGTGGCAGCGGCGGCACACAGGGTTTCTACATGTGGGGATTGTTTACATCAGAGTGCGCATCAGTTCTGCGCAGCATATACGCAGTGTTTCTTCAAGCGGTTGATGGAAAATAAGCTAAGGCGCGTTCTAAGTATATAAATTCGGATCTATTATTTTTCCACGGTATTTTGAAGTGCCCGCGATAACAATATCGTGCATATTCATTACCGTGATTTATCGCATTACCGAATACCGGCACAAGCCTAGTCCAGATATTTACTAAACGATGATTAACATGGCAAGGAATGTTTCACAGTATTTCCTATAATATTTTTTCTTCTGGAGAAAATTTTTTTTTTTTTTTTTATTTGGCTAGAATGAAAACTTTTTTAACTTTTTAAAAAATATTTTAAATTCAATATTTGTAGCCCACACAAGCAATATTTTTTTTGATTGTCTATAGAACAAACCACTGCTATACAATGATTTAAAAAATATCCATTAAAATATTATTCAGGGGTGTCAAAATTTGTTATCGATTCAGTATTAGATCCTAACCGGTTATTACATTCTAACGTCATTTATCTAATTTACACTATATTGCGGTAGCTTACTATGGCAAGTACGAGTAATTTAAAATACTCCAACTGTTTTAAAAAATTCAGAAACTCGCTGTGTGTTTGCTGGACAGTCTTTTACTGACACTGACGTTACAGCAGGAGCTTCTATTTCATATTGTGGCGAAAGTGAAAGCTATAAACTCTTTCTCTCTTTATCTCTCACTGTGGACCGTTGACCTGCTGACATGAGGTAACGTTCTCTCCCCTCTCGGCTGTTACAGCGATACACGTGTGTTTGCAGATCAAGTTTTCTCCACCGCGTCTATCATGAATCAGCTGTGATTGCCACTGCTTTTTATCAGTGTCACTCTTAGTGAACAGTGCCAGAGCGTTAGAGCCAATCGCAGCCTTTTCTGTTGAATGCGTGACCAATCAATTAAGGACACACTCGACAACACTCAAAAAAACAAGCGGGATAATATTTCCGTTTGTTTATTTATTTTAAATGCTCCTGTTGTATGAATTATTCAATACAAGAATTCTTGTGTTGTGAAGTCAAATATAAAATTATGGAAAGCATTGCATCGTGATGTGCCGAGATATCGTATTGAACCGAATCAATGACATAATAATCGTAACCGAACCGTGAGGCCAGTGTAGGTTCACACCTTCAATATTATGTACCATCATCACGGCAAAAACAAATGAAATCAGTTATTAGAAATTAGATATTAAAACTGTTATTTTTAGAAATGTGTTGGAAAAAAAAATCTTCTTTCTGTTAAACAGAAATTGGGGGAAAATATACAGGGGGAATAATAATTCTGACTTCAACTGTATATAATGAAATGGCTTACAGTTAACACTTTGTACAGGATTCCTTTCTAAAAACCTGATCTTTGAGCATTCCATTTGGTTGTTCAGTGTATTTTGTTAGATGTTATTTACTGACATAGAAAGGAATCCTTCCTGGCTGGCGTTAGGTCAGAGGGCCCTCTCTTACCTTGGAACAAGATCTGGACTGTTTTAAAAGGCCAGAAGTTCCCACTGGTCATTTTTGAGGGTGCAGAAAGTCAGCTCTACAAAGGTTGCTTTTATAGAGGCATGAAACTTAAGTATGGCACAACGGATGCATTGAATTCACTCTAGCGCGCTATAAATATGGCCTGGGTCTGTGCAATTGTTTAGCTATGTTAATATAAATATTTTCACTTCATGTAGTCAAATCATCATTCAGCTAAATGGTAGCTTTCACCACAAGGTTTTTTCCTCTCAAGAGTCACTTTTGGTTGCGAGATTTATTAATTCATGCTTGACGTCAGCATTTTCTCTATGTAGAATGAAGAAGTCATACTAACTTTTAAGTGCAGCCACATGCAGTGCGCTAACCGTAAGTGTCTTAAACCCTCCTATTCATTCAGATATGCTGTAAGCCCTTGAGACAATGGATAGATTGAGCCACCAAAGGCGACGGTAATGCAGTCGGCGCCTGGTGACTTAAGACCACTAAACTGGCCACGCTGGGGGGACGTACGAGTCCCAGATTGGTTAATGCGTTCAACGGAAATGTGCTAGTATGATTTACTTGGAGGAAGGGGCCAGAGTGAGGGCAAAAGCTTTTGGATTGTGTTTACCAAGCCAACTGCTGCTTGGCCATGATATCTGAGAGTGTTCCTTGTGGTTTTTTTGTAGATGTCACCTACATCTCTGCTTTACCTTTTTTTTATAGAAGGACATCAACTAAACAATGCATAGATATTTGAGAAGGGTTATCTATGACTGGTTTAGTATTTTCATTGTGGTGCAAAGTAAGCTTTTTATGATAACTTGCTCTAGGATGGCGTAAGACCTAGAAAGTCGCTTTTTGTCTTTGTCCATTGAATAATTAAAATGAGTCTGCGTTCATGCCAGAGGATGTCAATACAATACAAAGCCCTAGGTCAGTCTATTGAGTAAACCTTTAAAATTTATAGTCAGAAACTCGCTTCCACAATGCAGTGCTGTTCCCACCCTGTATGGATCATGTGTACATGGGAAGAGCGTTTTCTGCTTTCTTCGGGAGATTTATCGCTGCTTTTTAAAACTACTTTAATAATGTTTCTGCCATTTGAAAAGGGTGTAATAGTGCTTTTCTGGCTATCATTAACACCTAAGGTAAAGTTGTGCTCTTTGAGACTGAAATATGGATTCTAACCTTACGTCAGCGCCTCAGGTGGTATCACATATTTAATTATGTCGACTTGAGAAATGACTTTTTGTAGAAATATAATCACAGGGGAAGAATTAATGCAGAATGGCTTACAGCAGTTTTGTTGCTATTGGAAATTCAACTGTACGTATCTAAACCAACACCCTTTAGTCCTATCCTTTATAGCCCATGAGAATTAGACTCAGCTGGAGTTTGCTTTTTAAAATATCTGCCTCTGGAATCCTCCAGGTCCCACCAGTCCTCTGTCTCTCTTGTTACATCTGCACTTTTTCTCCCATCATGTGAAGGATTCATTTATTTATATTGACTTGTTTCTATCCATGTTGGTTCCATGCCATTTTTACATAAATGATTTAGGTATAGTTCTTTGCAGCATGTTGTGTGCCAATATTGGATTTTCTGGGGGAAAGTACTGGAGATTTAGTGCAGATTAGGGCTGTGCAGTATATCGATTCATCATTGATATCTAAATGTGCTCATCCGCAATGGTCACATAGCAAGAAATGCATTGTTGAGTCAGAATCATAGCTGTCCAGGAGCCACAGAAAACATGTGATTTGCAGAGTCACCGATAAGTTTAACCACAAAAATGTAAGAGTTTATCATTTGGATGTGTTTTTAAGGCCTGTGACTGTGAGCAAATCAAGAAAGTTTAAAACATTTGGTACAAGAAATTATGATGTTTGGAGGTGTAACCAAGATTAATTGAATTGTATTATTTTATACGATTTATGCAAAAACAATATTTTACTTAGAATTTTTGTCTTGTTTGTAGTCTAAATATCTACATTTCAAAGTGAAAATAAGGTTATTTTACTTACCCCATTGGCTGATAATTTAGCTTGTTTTAAAGAAAAAACAGGTGAAAACTTCTGAAGTTGAAAAAAATAAAGTACATTTGCATGGACACCAATAATCAAATTTTTATGTGATTAAGAGTCTACTGTGTTAACAGCGAGTTTTGATTACTTCAATCCGACTAAAGAGAAATCAAATTAAGATATGTAGGGTAAGCCGATTTTATTCACATTATTGAAGTGCGGTACAGACATGTAAACATTGCAATCAAACTATTACCGTCATGTAGGATTTACGACAAATTTTGCGACAGGATATTCTATACATACACACGACTGTTTGACACTATTCTCTGCACCTACTGAGTCAGTGAAGGACTCCAATTCCATTAAATCCAATATTCCGTTTGTCTCGGGGAGCATGTAGTAAATGTTCCTGGATGAAAGTAAAAGTGCCAAACTGTAGTTAAAAGTCGACTAATTAAAAATTAAACCCCCGAAATTACATGAAACTCTGGAGGAAATCTGGATAGCGCGGTGACGCAATGACGTTAATTGAATTATGTGCTATAGCATGTCAAACGGGATCATGAATGGAACATTCATAAAGCAGCTTATGTAAACACCTTAATCATATTATTGTCTTATTCAGATTAAGGCAAATAATTCGATTACTGATGTCCATGTAAACATAGTCAGTATTTTTACTTGATCTAAGAATTGTTGGACATTTGGACTGGAAACAAGACATAGCAAAGTAAGAAAAGCATTTTTTTGCATTGTGATTATTCAATTTCTGTACCTGAATACTGTTAGACTCCCAAGAAAACCGCTCATCACCTTGTGAAACTGTATCTCATATCTCAATATTTCCAGAGAAATAAAATATCAGATATTTACAGATATAGTACAGATTCACATTATATTGGTGAGACATATTGGTAAAGATTTGATCAGTAAGCAATAACTTTGTGTATGCTCATATTGGGTAGGTTTGATTCAATTAAAATGAACTCTGTCCGATGGGTCTGTTGGTGTGGTTCCTACAGAATTGTTGCAGATGTTCTTTAAGTTCATTCATTCATTAATTTTCCTTCGGCTTAGTCTCTTATTCATCAGGGATCGCCACAGCGGAATGAACCACCAACTTATCCAGCATATGTTTTACACAGCAGATGCCCTTCCAGCTTCAACCCAGTGGGAAACATTCATACACATTCATTCACATTCATACACTAGGCCAATTTTATTTATTTATTATTTATTTATTCAATTCTAAAGCGCATGTCTTTGGACTGTGGTAGAAACCAGAGCACCCCCACACAAAGACAGGGAGAACATGCAAATTTCACACAGAATTGCCAACTGACCTAACCGGGACTGGAATCAGAGACCTTGATTCAGGGCGACAGTGCTAACCACTGAGCCACCTGTTCTCTAAGTTATGTCACAATATTTATATCTTAAAAGGTTTCTGTCCCTGTATTTACTGTAGGTTTGGTCTTAAAATGACAATGTGAGTGTGAGGATAGAGCTAAATCAGTGCCAGAGATCTTGCGCTAAAATGTGCAATTCATTGTGGCAAAACCCACCCTTGGCTAGTGCTATTGCCCAGTGTGTCTTGTTGGCTTTAAGCAAGCCAGACCAAATGTATCATATCATATCTTTTTTTTTTTTGTGTTGTTTTTGGGTTTTTCCAGACTAAAAAAACCAAGAGAACAGCATCTGACTCAATAACTACTTCCATTTTCTTTACAAATCCAGTTTCCCACTGACTTCGTGTTTAGTTTATGATGTTTACCATTCAAGCGAGAGACTCTTGAATGACTAACATTGACTGATCAGCATAATGTGTTCTTGAGTTGCGACAGCATCTCGGCGGAGAGCATCCAGGCGGAGCGTGTGAAAGTGTGTCATAGGGTGAGCAGGGCCATCACGGTATTCAGCAGGCTTTGTGCACATGTTCCTGACAGCAGCAGTGATGAGTGACTCACTGAGTGAACATGAGAAATTCCAGCCAGGAACAGATCATCTGGCCCTTATGAACGAGCTCAAATAAATTTCACTGCCTGACTTTATAGAAAGTGAAGGAATGTTTAATTGCACACATCTTACTGGGAGTGCATTGGGAAAATTGATAAAAAGCCCCTTTTTCTTCTTCTCTTGGCTATGTTAGGCCCGAAGATGTTACATGACATGCCCATAAAGATCTAGAATCTCCCACGGTTGTCGGATGGAGGAGTGTCATGGCAGATGTCCCTGTTAAGCACCAGAGAGGCAGGCTCAGATAATTCAGCGGATGAATAGCGCCTTGTTTGCTGGAGAAATTTATTTTCTCATAAAAAAAGATGTAAAATACGAAAAAAAGATGGTGCTGTGTTTGCACTCGACACTGTTAGAGATTTTTCACACATAGTAGTCGTGTTTGCCTGTGACAGTTTGATTTATGCATGCTTGGGTTTAACACGTTGCTTGTGTTTGGGAGAAAAAACATCTTTATGGCAGACTTCAGATTTAAAGTGTGATTGTTTATGCAGCATTGGGATGCCTAGAACAGAATTAAAGCCAGTTGTTGTGGATCTCTTGTCTAGAACTCAATTGGAGTCTTGCATAAGGGTTTGTAATAAACGCTTTTCCGGGTTTTTATTGTATGCTAGAAAGGTTAAAAGGATAGTTCAACCAAATATGAAAATGATGACACCATTAAAGAAGATAATTTGAAGAATGTTGAAAACCTGTAACCATTGACATCCATGGTATTTATTTTCCTACTATGGATGTCAATGTTTTCAAAGATTCTTCAAAATATCTTCTTTTGTATTCAAAAGAACAAAAAGGAAATTGGATTGGAACAAGTCAAGGGTGATGCATGTTTCACACCTAGACCGTCTGCAGTTCATTTATGGTCTGTATTTCTTTCATGCTTATGTTAACAGGTTACAGCTTTCACACTGCAGGCAGTTGCGGTCCGGCAGTCCGTTCCAGTAGCAGTGTCCAGCAATCATTTCCGCATTGAGTCTATTTTTGCTGTGCTGCATACAGGGAATAGCAGGTTGTTTATGGCAAAATGAACATTTAATGATGCTAAATAGTAATAATGTTAGATATTAGGGATGCAGTGATTATAGAAGTTGGTTGTACGATTATAGTCTAATAATACAGCACAAAATAATAATAAAAAACAAACAATGGTGCATTTCTCTATTTCTAAAATAAATTGCAAAACAATAAATGAATAAAAATAAGAATAAATAAAAAATTGTATTTGTCTAATGTAAATCTAAGCATCATATTAGCTAAGTATTTCCCTTTTAAAGAAAACAAACATAGTCAAAGGATGATGAACCTCTGTCTAAAAGACACATTTGATGAACTATTATGAACTTGTTTGGTAGAAATGTGTATATTCCATACAAAGTATGAAGCTGAAAGGTCAGTTTTCAACTAGGTTCGCCTGGAAATCGTGAGTGCATCATGCCACATGCACGTCACTCTCAATGTGTGCGCAAGAAAAGAAATGGCGAACTTGAGGACGCAAAAGACGCAGTATAGTAATGGCCCTTATTTAATAGCCTCAGCCATAGTTGTTCCTGTGTGTGTGCATGCGTATTAGCCTTAGTGTCCAAGCATGGAACTTTAAACTAGCACACAGTTGGCATAACTTTGTTTAGTTGCAGTAGTTTTGTTCCGTTGCGAAATGCGATTTTGAGAAGCCTTTACGATTAATTTACCATGACAAATTAAAGTGCGGTTAATAGTGAAAACAGTCAATCATTGCATCCCTACAACATATAGATTGTCTTGTACAAAGATGTAAAGGCAATGAAAAGGCATGGGAAGTTTCTCAGCTTTTGGTGTCATTAGCAAGTTTTAAAATGTTTGTTGAAAATTAGCTTTGTTTACATGCATTTAAGCTATTTTACATTGAAAAATGCAGATTTAATAGGCAACCATAAGTGCACTGCAAACAGGATCAAACAGGACAGCACAACAACCAATTCCTACCTGCTCACATGTACTCAATTTGAACCATACACACAGACACTGCAAATGAATAAATGTGGGAATAAATGATGACAGAATTAACATTTTTGGGTGAACTATCCTTTCAAGACAGACCTTCCAAACTGAACCTGTGTCTGCCATTGTACAGTATATCAGGTAATCGTGTGCCACTCTTCATTGGTCGAACCAGACGTTTACATTTCAGACCTCTCAAATAAACAGAGCAATGCTAAAGTGCTGCAGAGTCACAGTGTTTACACTTGTCTGGGAAATCAACCCACAAATGGCTTACTCATTGATGTCTCTAAACATTTTGCTGGGGTAGAAAGTATTTTAGAAGTGGACACACCACTTTTAAGAATGCTAGATAATGTGCATTTTTCAATTTCTTCTCAAACTAAGGGATGATGATAACACTGTTAATGGCTATAGTATGTTCAGTTGCTTGTGCTGATATGCATTTGACACAAAACCATGTTTTTTGATTCCCAAGTGTAGATCAGGGTTGTCTTGGGGAGAATTTGATGTGTTGGGGTAGGAAGAGGTCATGGAGATAGACCAGGTTGTAAATGTCACCTTGTAAAAGCCTGCAAAGAGACAAAGGTCAGAGGTTGAACAACAACCGGACTTTAAAAAGCAAGCTCCACTGAGACGCCAGTGTTTGCCATCTGAAAGAAGCAAGAGCCCTGACATAGCAGTTGTCTACAAATACAAATTGAGCTGGAAAGAAATATTAGAGATATATAATTGTCAACTATTTTATTATAAGTATAGAGGGCTACATATTGGGTTAATTTGACATTACATAAATTTATTTTCTGTGATCTATATTTTGCTATATGAACACAGATTGACCAGATGGCTTGAATATTTGTAAGTAAATAAGTAATTGACTCATTTGAATTGATTAGGATTATTTTTGTAGGGGACTGCATGTGAATAAGCCATAAAGAAATCACAAGCATAGATCAATATAACAAAGTAAAGATATAAGTGAAATAAACAGTGCTTTATGGGGAGTATAACAGTATTCAGGTACAGAAATTTAATAATCAAATGTAAAAATAACACTGCATAGTCTTCATGGTATAATAATAAAGTAAATGTTATAAAATAATTTATTAAAGTTACAAATAGTACAATTTCTTGTGCTCTCTTTAAATGCTCACATGGTTACAGATTCTAAAAATGCATGCAAATGAAAAACTTTTATTCTGTTCTAATGTGTTCTGAACTGTGGCACTTGGTAAACTTGGTCATAATAAGGAATTTTTGATGTGTGATAATTTGTTGTTAAAAAGGTAAATGTCCTATTATATAAACTATTAAATGTCCTATTAGGTAAATGTCCAATTAAAAACTTTGACACCGGTGAGGTAGAATGTAATTGTCATTGTAAAATGGCTTCAACGTGTCGACGCCAGTGGTGTAGTGGTTAGTGCGTCGACACATGCACTTCACCTAGCGGTACTATGCCGATGGTTCCCTTCTCTCTGCTCCCCATGCTTTCCTGTCAATACTTTCTACTGTCCTCTCAAATAAAGCTATAAATAATTTTTTTTTTTAAAAAGCATTAAAAATTATTGAGGTCATCGCCAAGTATTACACGATAAGTCGATATAGATTATTGTGACAGACCTTGGTAAACTATAATCCTGACTCAACATTGGCTATTACAGATGTGCACATTGCGATATCAATACTGAAATAATATATTGTGCAGCCCTATAATTATGTTATCAGTACCATTTTTACAATTTCTTGTGCCTAAAAGTTTTCAACTCTGTTGAAATGCTCACATGGTTACAGATTCTAAAAATGCATGCAAATGACAAACTTTCACTCTGTTATGGTTAAACTCTAATGTGTTCTAAACTGTGGCACTCGGTAAACTTAGACCTGTCACGATAAGGAATTTTTGCTGTGTGATATAGTGTCAGAAATTGTTGCGATTTTAAGCAATATTATTGTCATTTTGAGATCATTTTATGTCACTGATTATATAATGAAAACAGTACAATGATGCAAATAGCCATAAAAACTTATAATTCTTTAGGTTATTCAGATTCTATAATTTGTTGTTAAAAAGGTAAATGTCCTAATATATATATATATATATATATATACCTAATGTCCCATTAGGTAAATGTCCAATTAAAAACTTTGACACTGGTTAGGTAGAATGTAAATGTCATTGTAATATGGCTTTAACGTATTTGTGAATTTGAATATATATTGCAGCACCAAAAATTATTGTGGTCATCGACCAAGTGTTGCACGATAAGTCGATATTTTTATTTATTTATTTTTTATTTTTTTGGTTATTGTATCAGACCTACAGTAGGTAAACTATAATCCTGACTCAACATTGGCTATTGCAGATGTGCTCATTGTGATATCAATGCTGAAACAAAATATTGTACAGCCCTATAACTATGTAATCAGAGCCATTTTTTTGTTTGCTTTTTAAATAGCTGATTATATTTTGCTCAAGAACATGCCAAAAGACCCTTTTTTCGATTAACAAATACATGTTGAGTAGATAAAGAATAATTTTTATCTCCCACACTGGAGCATGTGAATGTACCTTTACTATCAGCAGCCTTTTGGTGACACCAGTGGTTGCTTATCTGTTTCTGACTGTATATAGCTGTAAGGTTAGCCACAGTGCACCACTTAACACCCAATGGTGCTTTCAGTTATTTTAGTGTGTGCTCGCTGTCAGATGTGGCGTTAAATGGCGTGAGGGGTGAGTGGCAACATGAAAAGAGTGGCAGCTTGAATAGATATGTTAAGGGTCTGGAGAGTATGTGGCCCATTGCTAGCATGCAGATGAGTCCTCAGTGCTTTTGAACTGAGGTTGTTAGCATTCTTGTCCATTTGATGATTAGGAAGAACCTTGTAGATCAAACAGCTGTAATGAAGGACAAAGGAAGAAAACATGTATTAAATGTGCTGTTGCTTTTATAAAACAAAAGATTTGGAATGACTTTGAGTCTTTGAGGGAAATTTTTTTAAACTTGAAATGTTGTAACCATAGTGGTCCCTTAGGATTTTTTTTTGTTGTTTTGTTTTTTTAGTTTTGGGGTAGTGTTTAAAAAAGGTGTTGGAGTCAAAGTGTCCCTCAGTCATTTATCATACTCTGTTCTTAATTGGTTCTGAAATGTTTTGGAGGGGCTAAACTCATAAAATTGAGTCAAATTGCAACGTTATAGAAAATAGATTTTTCCAGTCCACAGAATGATTTACTCAAGGTAAAAATAATAATAAAATAAAAATGGAACTCCCAGACTGATAGATGCAACATTAAACACTACTGTAACTTATCTAATATACCCTCAACTGAAACAGGCATTAATGTTATTTAGCCCTACACTGGACTGAATCTTTAGACCCTGTTTTCTTCACAAAGTCGGGTCCATTCAGCCTGGGCCCTACTTTGTCCAGTAACCACCCTTTTTCCTCTAAAAAAGTAAGATATCACAGCACATGTCATCTCTAGTGTGGAATGTGTCACAAGGTTCTTGAGTTATTTCTGACCAATAGAGCGGTCCAGTGGTGGCATTTAGTTCACTGTGGGCAGTATCACATGTTATTTGTCGTCTGATGGCAAGAAGAAAGCCTTTGTCAAGGTCTTTATTGGATTTGTGCCTCTGTTTTTTTTTCTTTTTTTTCTTAGATGGAAGTGAGCAGGGAGAAGGAGTTCAGGCAAGTAAGACTGTTAGTCCCAGTGGAGAGCTGCTCTCCAGTTTACTCAATTGGCTCACTTAGATATTACAGGACATTAAATACAATGGAATTCTTAAAAGGCATGAAATAGGGTTTTGGTCTGTGTTTCTGTTATAGCAGAGCATGCTTAGATAAAATTGACAGTTCTATGGTGCATGTTTGATTATGATTGGAGATAAGGTCTTTGTGTAGCATGTCCTGCCTTGAATATTATAGTGACTAGTGTTAGATCAGACTTCATCATGTTCAGAAGCTGTTCAATTCAATTTAGCCACAAAAACAAAACATAACAAAATCAGACAAATCAGTGGAATCACTGTTCCTTTCAACTCTTAATTGAACATCCTTGCTATAAAGGAGTCACTAAATATGTCTAGCCTACTGTAAATGTGTTGTGAATTTTGTTCAGCAGGCTTTCCTCTTAAAGGTTGTGGGCTTAATGTATGACTTTTAAAAGGTTTAAAGAGAGAATAGGCAGGTAAAATTAAGACTAATTGTCTTTCCAATCAGTCATACAGCTTGTGTAAACATATTGGTAACAATAGTCTCTGGTTGCTTATCCAGCTGTTCTCACTGTCAGATCCCGTAAACCACTCCACCCTCTATGCAAGCCACCCACCCCAAAGCCTCTCTAATTAACTACCCTCAATTAAACGCTAATAGGCTGATTAACAGACCCTTGGTTTTGAAGTAATAGGCAGTCGTTTCCTTCTAGCTGCCCTCAGTAATGCAGGCCAGGCCCCAGGCCTGTTAATTACAACCAATATTGAGTGCCCTCAACAGGACCCAAGAAAATGTAGCCCGTTTAAATCAGGAAAGTGTGGTGGATGCTGAAAAAGAACATGTCTGCATTAAAGATTGTTTCAGCCATCTGCAATGCAAAATGGGATCCAAGAAGAAAAGGCTACCACAAAATGCTCTTTGTGGTAAGGCCACTTGTTGACTTTCACTGGGCTTTCAACTCGTGGCTCCGTCTATCACTGTAAATCAGCTTGAATGGGCAAATCATTATTTAATTTTATTCATACAAGGAAATTCTTACTTTTTTTTCGTGGCCGGGTATGAGTCGAGACATCTTATCTTCTGCAATTTTCACCAAATATGGTATCAAGCAGTCAGCTCATTTATGAATCCATCCACTTTTATGAGTATGCTTGAACACAGTCTTCCTGTTTTAAAACTTGGATGTAAAGGTAATTTTCTGCTCACTCCCTTTTTTTTATGGATGTACAACCACAGTGATCTTGTAAATGTACTTATTGAGTGTCTGTTCTGTAATTTAAGTTTAAGGTTTTCACCATATTTCAGCAGCTAACTCATGATTAAAGTAAGCACGTCAGAGCTCAAGCCGAGAATTGAAGTCCTATTTCCTGTTATAACTCATCAAAGTACAAGACTACTCCTTTCTGTCCCTCCTTCCAACTGATATATAGATTTACTGTCCTCAACTTGACTATTGCAGTGCCAGAAGCATATGCAGACTTGAATACTTGGCCAGTACAATGTAAACATGTAGTCCAGCTGTACATAGGGATGATATTGTTTTATTGTATAAGCAGTGCTACAACTTAATAGGTAATTGAATTACTAAATGCGTTTTGGTATTTTTCTGAAGAAGGAAGACTCTGCTGTAGTAAAAATGTTTCTTTGAACTGGTTCAGGTTTTAACCTCAACTTAATTTTAGTTTAGTTTTTTGGCCTAGTGCCTCAGCTCATAGACAAGTGAAGTCAATATTAGTCTAGTTGAGTGTTCTCTTTGGCTACAATTGACACATCGTTGGTCTGAGTCTGATAGTTTGGTTCTTTGTGTTGGCAGGCCTCAATAATCAAACTCCTTTTAAATCCAGACAACATGGGTTGGTGTAGAATTCCTTCGTTCCTAGCCTGACAAGCTTTCTTTTCAAGAGCAGTCTAAGAAAGCAGTCTTTCACACGGCAAACAAAGTGGAACCAGCAACCGCTGTGCACTCTTCTCATGTAAATGAGTGCAAGTAGAAAACACTCTTCCCAAGTCATGTTATTGTCCTTGTGGACCTTCCCTGTCTGTCCCTTTTCCACTGAAAGAGATGTATTTCTTTCATATGTACTTTCTGTATTTGATAGGAGACTTCCTGCATATTTCAGTTCAAATTGTTGCTACTTGAAACAAACACGTTGCATTATTACTGTCTTGTTATCTTTTCAAGTAGAATATTTTAAAAGGCTAACGTTTCATTTAATTAAATACATTCCCAGTGCTTGCACATCACTTAGGGCATAGGTCTCGAAGTCAATTCCTGGAGGGCTGCAGCTCTGCACAGTTTTACTCCAACCTTATTCAAATACAGCTGATCCAACTAATCAAGGTGTAGACAAAGAGTAGTCTTCAACACCGTAATTAGTTGGATCAGGTGTGTTTGATTAGGGTTGGAGAAAAACTGCAGAGCTGCGGCCCTCCAGGAATTGAGTTTGAGACCTATGACTTGGGCATGGAAGTAGCCATGACTGCCTGCTTTTTTTTGTGTCAAAAGGTGGAGGTGGTACAAACATTGATGGACGTAGCTGCCTTGTTATTCTTTATGCAGGAAACATCCTGTATATGTAAAGCCTGTATATGTAATGTTCTCCATCCTCACTTGCTGTTACAGATTTTTCTCAACAAAATTGATTCTCCATCAAGAGAGCTTCCTTTTATCATCTGAGCTAATATCATCTAGAACAGTGTTTCTCAACCACATTCTTGGCAGGCCACCAACACTGCATGTTTTGGATGTCTCCTTTGTATGTCCCATTACAGGTCTTTCAATCACTACTAATGAGCTGAGGATTAGATCAGATGTGTTTGGTTAATAAGACTAGGGCTGCGTCTGAAACTCTACTTCTCAGTAGGTACAGCATTTGAATTTAAACATACTACTAGGCCGTTAGAAAAGTACGTTCTATACAGTATGAATGTGAGCAGTATGAATGAAACTTGGACGTACTATATCGGCCATTTTGTCATGATTACGTGACCTACCTACCTGAGTTGCGTTGCTTCACTCCCATTCATGAATTCTCTTGTGGGGCATCATGGAATAGCGTAGCATCCATCCAATGCATACTTCATAATCTCGCCGAAGTAGTAGGCCATCCAGGTACTTCTTGCATACTGCTCTTCGAGCTCTATGAATTTGGACATACTACTTTGCTCACATACTGATTTTAGCGTACTACATAGTATGGATTTCGGACGCAGCCTAGGAAGATGTGCAGAGCTGGTGGTCCTCCAGGAGCGTGGTTGAGAAACACTGGTCTACAACAATTGTCTAAGTCAAAGTGAAAAATGTATAAACCTTTTCAGACTGAACCTAGGTAGGTGTTTGGGTTTATGCATAGTCTTTGAGTAAGTTTTTAATTTACATTCTTACATTGATAGAGCTACAAATACAATGGTTTCTAATCCTCATCCTGGATCGCTACCCTTCTGCAGTGTTCAGCTCAAACCTTTTCTCAACCTGGTAATCAAGATCTTATTAAAATTCAAAGAGCCTTCTGTATTAGAAGCTAAACTTACAGGAAGATGCAACTTCACAAATGGAGAACATACTGAAAATGTAGCTTTATACAGTATGATTTATGTTGCATATGTCCGCATATGAAGTAGGGCTGCACGATATTGGAAAAAATTATATTGCAATATTTTATTTTTCTGCAATTAAATGAAAAGATGGTTTCAGTAGCTCTATTTTTCTGCATTTTTATCTTATTTTTTTAGGTACATAAATGAATAATCACAATACAAAAAAAATGCTTCCTTTGCTTTGCTTTGTCCTTTTTCTAGTCCAAATATCTAAAAATGATTGATCAAGTAAAAATATTGTTTTGTTTTCACCTTAAGAAGAAATTAATCGTTTTTTCCCCTTAAAACAAGCTAAATTATCTGCCAATGTGGTTAGTAAAATAATCTTATTTTCACTTTAAAATGTAGATATTAGGACTAGAAACAAGACAAAAATTAAGACAAAATTAAGGAAACCTTTTTTTTGTTGTTGCTTAAATCATATCAAGTCTGTATTAATAATTATACATAATAAATCTGTTACGCCTCCAAACATCAAAAACTTTTTGTGCTCAAATGTTCTAAACTCTCTTGAAATGCTCACTCACAGGCCTTAAAACACAAACTCTACAAATCACGTGTTCTGTGCCTCCTGGTCAACTATATTTCAGACCCAACATTGCAGATCTTGCGATGAGACTATTGCAGATGCGCACATTGCGATATCAATGCTGAAACCATATATTGTGCAGCCCCAATATGAAGCTATGTAGAGTATGCTTTAATAACGTAGAAGTCTTCCTAAACCATAATGTGGTTAAAGTCTTTTATTTGATGGCTTTATTCAATATACCAGATTGTGCTTAATTGAGATGTACAGCTTGGTGACAGAGTTCATGTTTCTTGTGAACTGGTTATTTTATCCAGTTTGGATTGTTCTGTAAATTAAAATATGGTAAACTGAAGTACAGGACTGCTCTCCAAGACTATGGCAGACAATGAGTCACTGTAGACCACAGTTTAAACTTTCACCTGACCGCAGGCAAGTTTTAATTTATTAGTTTTCCGACAGAAATCTAGCCAAATCATTTCACTTTTATTCAGTCTTTTCCATTTGTCATCAACTTGATCTGTTACCCTTTCTGTGTGAAAACAATCATTGAAATGTTTGAATTGGCAGCACCTTAAAACGATGTGGAACTCCGTGAAGCAGAAGAGAACTTCTTGACACACTGTGACTGGTTTTTAAGGGGTCAAAGAGAGGCAAACAACAGAGACTTCGCTCAGACTTTCACTCTAGGGGCAAAGCTGTCTGACTTCACACGGGGACTGAAGGCGAACTATTGCGATGGGGCTCGGCAGCACGATGGGAGTCATATTGAGGGCCAGACCTTGAAGATGTTGAGGAAACGTTGGGTCAGACATGAAACAGATGAATGGATAGCTTGCTCGTTGATCACCATGGCGGGTTTAGTGGCTGTAGGAGCGGTGATTTTGGGTGGAGTAGTATGAGAATGGATATAGAGGGTCCTGTCTGTTGGTCTAGGTTGGTGGTGTTAAATAAACCTGGCCACATCTGCAGCAAGGCATCAGGTTTCTCACACGCCAGGCAGCTTGACAAGCGTTCCTTTGTAGACTCTCTGTCCTCACCTCACACTCTCTCCGCACCACTGTCCTCTTCTTCTCCTACTTCTGCACTGTTCCTCTCTTGTCCTATTCTCATTTTCCATCCTCAATATATTCTTTCTTTCTTTCCAAAAAATTTGGTAATTCTCATTGTTTTTAGCACCAAAGTTATTTTACCCTCTTATGGCTTTATAATGACGGTTTTGTCTCAAGCAGGTTATTATTAGGAATACAATTTGATAAAGTAGTTGGGGGTGGTGGGCCAGGGTTGGGGGGGATCGCTTTCTAATCCAACTTGAGAGATGACCACCTTAAATGCAGAATAAGGCTGAGTGGAACTAAGCCGTGAAGTTCGCAAACATCAATGGCAGGAATGGGGGCAAAATCTTAACGAAACAATGAGAGGTGACATGCCAAAATTGTGTCATCCAATGTGAGTGTGTGTTGTTGATGTGTTCTTATAAGACCAATACTGTTCATATATGATGTAATAAATCTAATGATGGGTAGTGTTGGACTTGTGTACAATTATTCAGTGTATTGACTAAAATTCGAACTTTACAGTTTCAGATTGGATGCTTTATCAGGTGTTACCAAACTATGCTGATAGATTCCTTGAATTGGAGCCAGAAAAGCATAAATCCTCTTCCAGCTGTCTTCCGGGTATACTTCTGCTCTGGATCTAAGACAAAGTTGAAAAGTGCAGGAAACAGCACTATTGGAATTCTTTCCAGTGCCTTGAGAAACATCAGATCTACTATTCTGGGTCTTAAATTGTATTTAAAGTCTGCATGAACTGGAAGCTGGGACTTTTATTTTGTATTGTGACGCAGTTCCTGGAGAAAAAGAATATTAAATGAGAAAACTGTAAGCGTGGCTTTTTTTTTTTTTTTACTGTGAGCTGATTGGATGTGATAAGGTAGGAATTTAATTTAGAAATATCGGTAAAAGGGTTTCAGGAGAGTTATTAGTATTGTGACTCAGTTCATAGGGAAACGGAATTTTAAATAAGAAAACAGTGGGTGTGGCTTGTTTTTTTCTACTGTGAGCTAATTGCGTGTAGTAAAGTAGGCATTTTATTCAGAATGATCGGGAAAAGGGTTTCGGGGAGTTATTAGTATTATGATTCAGTTCATAGAGAAATTGAATATTAAATGAGAAAACAGTAGGCGTGGCTTGTTTTTATTTTACTGTGAGCAGATTGGATGTAATAAAGTAGGCATTTTATTCAGAAAGATTGGTAAAAGGGTTTCAGGAGAGTTATAAGTATTGTGGCGCAGTTCCTAGGGAAATGGAGTATTGAATGAAAAAACAGTAGGCATGGGTTTTTTTCTACTGCGAGCTGATTGGATGTAGTAAAGTAGGCAATTCATTCAGAAAGATCGGGAAAAGGGTTTGGGGTGAGTTATTACAACCTAAAACAGACACCTCCTCTTCACTGTTTCTGTTTGTTGTCAACTCACAGTAGGAGGGGCGTGACTAAGTACGTTAACCACGCCCAATACCTCAGACGTAAGCTGAGAATTTAACTGAAAACAAACAGGAAGTGCATTTTAAGATTTTAATTTTAGATTACAAGGGCAAACTATTTTTTTCTCTTAATGACATGCACAGATGAATTGTTCACCACAAAACTAGCAATGTGAGCTAACAAAATCATATGGTTAGTTTTGATTTAATTTGTATTTTAATCTTACAGTTAAGGGGCTATTCCTTAAATATTCCTTATTTATCATTCCATGTAATTTGGTTATGAGCTGGTTGATTTGTTAGGGATGTTAGCATGACGAATGCATGTCCTTACTTCACTCATGTTTAATTCCCCTGAAATATCTTGTTTTATTTTTAATGCGACTTGAATCCATCTTTGTATTATTTTTGAACATTATCACTTTTACTAGGCTTAGAAAATGAGAAGCACATGTTTGGCAACATTCTGAAGGTTTAAAGGTAGGTATGTAAAAGAAAAAGAGAGACCAAGACCCTTTTTTTCCTTAAACTCGTGCCTTTCTTCAGCAGATGTGTCCACATTCCTCTCTGAAGGTCTATATTTATGGTGTGATGTTTTTAATGTGGACAAGTAAAGATGAAATGATAATCTTAAATGTGTCTGTCCTTTGACTTTGATGTTTTAACATGGAAAAGAGATTTTCATTCTGCAATCCTTGACCTTGGAATAATATTAGGGCAAAAAAAACTGCAAGTTGTAACCTTTTCAAAAAGCAAATGTTGGTGTTTTAGTCTGTGGAATGTATTAGTGCAGTTTTGATGAGATTGTTGCCTTGCTTCTATGTCAGCTCTTGTTGTAAGAATGTTTATCTGATAAGTCTTGTTAAGTCCATTCATAACAACTCAGCAGATTGGAATCTGTCAATTTCTCTTGCATAGTTGTGCTGGCTGTCAGCAGGTATTATCCATCCATGTCAATGCTTTTTTTCTTTTAGGACATCATTAAAGAGTAGCTTTTTTTTCTACAACATTTTAGATAATGTAAACCTTACGAGAGAGGAATGTATGTGCCTAAAAATTGAGACTTGTGTAGCTATACTCTATATTACCATTATAACAAAAGATTATTGTACTGTAAACATTTTAGAAGAAGAGATCTTATGTTGGAGGCAATCCAGCCATTCTTTAAGAGTCACTTTCAGCACTTCCAAAGATCATAAGATGTTGCATGTTCTGACTATCTCCACCTCTTTTGTTTTGGGAACAATTTGCACAGTCCTTGAAACGTCGGTCAATGTTTTTCCAAGTATTTGTAGTAGGAATGAGCAGACTGCTTTGTGATCAAGCAACTCTTTCATGTATGACCTTTGAACGACTCGGGCTCTCCAAGAAGTCCTAACGAAGCTAAGGGTAATCAGATGACAAGGCAGGCTGCTGGCTTCTGAATCTTCAGCCTTTCAGATGGAGCACTGGTAAAATTAAGTCTTGCCTTTAATGCCAGGTCTCTGGAATCTATCTATATGCAAACATGTCCTGGATATTTGCTGATGTTTTATGGGCAACTACCACACTATAACAACTGCGCTTAAATGACATAGTGAATCTTCTCATTTATTCTTCTGTGCATGGCACGGTAAAGGGCTGCACAATATATCGTTTCAGCATCGATATAGCAATGTGATCATTCGCAATAGTCACATCGCAAGATATGCAACGTTGAGGTTTTTTTTGTATGTTTTTGATGCCTGTGATTTGTAAAATGATTTTAAAAGCATTCAGGCATTTATTGAATAATTTATAATTTAATTACTGTACTTGAATACTGTTAGACTCAGAAAATGACAAAACACTTTATTTCAATTGTGTCTTTTTCTTAAATGTATTTATAGATTGTTTATTAGATTTTATGGAGATGTACTCCCACTGCAGAATCAATCTAACATTATAAATTCTTTCCAGATAGGGACGTTAAGTCATCTGGTGAAATTGTATTAATATTGCAATATATATTGCAAAATAAAAAAATATTGCAATGTTAGATTTTTTCAATATTGGGTAGCCCTTGTATGGTACATCCACAACTGACTTAGAGATTTTGAACACTAACACCAATTTGTAACCATATAAAAATTCTAGGGTTTCATGAATTTGATTTCTTCAATTTTGGACAATTTTCAACTCTCATTCAGTGTTGACATGTCCACATATTATAAGTGAGGTCAAACAATCCATTTTATAGAGTAATAAAGTATGCAGGACAGGTACAATTTGTGAAACTGTGAGAAATGCATAATAAAGAGTTATGGTTTACATGTAAATGGAATTTTTATGGGTATTTGTTTCTCTTTTCTCTTTGCAAGATCTTCCAAGGAAATTGAGTAGAGTCAACATAGGCTCATTCTAAAAACGTAGCCTTATATACATTTCTAGAGATCGCAATTTATGTGGCCAGAAGTATGTATAGCTGCATTTTGTCTTTTTAAAACGAATCCTACGGGGCGGTATGACGGCGTTCCTTTTCACGCTTACCAGCTTAACGCTTACATCTCTATGGATGGCTTTTCCGTTATTATCAGTTTGTCCAATGGCTCGAAGCGTATGTCGGCGAATCTGAGATGCAGAGAGGAGTTGAGTGTGATGATGGGGTTCAAGTCCAGCGAAGAATAGTTCCAGAAAGCAGGTAAACAAAAACAAATAGCAAAAATAAAATAAACAAGTAAAAAACAGGGTTAGGATGTGGTCAAATCTGATTACGTGGTAAAAATCAGATGGCTTTTCTTTTTCTGGATTGCTTTTCAAAAGACTATCAGTTGAGTTTAGGGAAGAGGGTGGGCTCTGGTCAATCGGTGCTTTTTAAAACACTATCGGTTGAGTTTAGAGGATGAGGGGTGTGGGGGATATTGATCGATTGGTCAGTCAGTTGACAGCTGCCTCTTGTGGATTTAAAAGTGTACACAGCGGCCTCTGGTGGATTTGCAAAAACAAAAACTGCAAAAAACGTAGCTCCTGGGACATATTTGGCGCTCTCCAGAAATGTATATAGGGTTATGTTTTCAAAATGAGCCTGGGTTGAGTAGAGTAGTATCTGGTTCACATTGGTTTAAAAACTACTTCTTCAGGTTTCGTTTACACTGAATTACATTTTTGTTAATGTGGTTATCACTAATGTGGTTGGGATTTTTTTAGGAGTTAGTTTGGTTGTTGGATGTGGTTAACATTTCATAAAAATCTCTGTTTAGGGATATCACTTTACAGAAATTCTAATGACTGATGATCAGTCAAGCTCTCTTCAATGTCGCAATCTCTTAAACGTTAACTTTAATAATGCAAAATGTGTCTACTACACCAACCAGCATTTCTTTCTCCTTTTGTACTCTAATTAAGAGTATCAAGCTTCAACGGTGGCAAGCTTAAAGCTGTATATTGTTTGGGAAATTTTGCGGCAGTCCTGCGACTTTCTTTTATTCCATTGTGGCAAAGTCTCTCTCCAGAACGTGTAATCCACAAGGTCATATATTTTCATAGAATGTCTTGGGAGGACCACTGAAGTCCTTTAGAAATGTTTGGCAACCGTAAGGAGGGTGAAACAGGCTCTTGCAACTCCTGGAAATGTTTTGCTTGTGGTTGGGGAGGCTCATTTATCATGAAGTCAATTAGATAGAAGACCACAGACTGGCTTGGTAAGTAGAAGAGACTGTAATTTAGGAATACGAGAGGCAGTCCTTTGTCAAATCCTTGCATTTATGTAATGCTGGGACACAGTAGTATGTGGGTGCTGGCGGTGACGTGCGGTCGATAAGTGAAATGACGTGATTCATGAGCTGTGGGGATCCAGAGGTCTGACTCTAGTTTCATGCTCAGTCATAGCCTTAAAGACGGGCTTGTGCATTTTTGTATTCATCATTTGTGTGTTCATTATTTATTTGTCTCTGAAGCCAAGTCTTTGAAATGATTTGATAATTCATTAATTCACTCAAAATGCTTTGCTTTCTCACTCACATTTTCTCCTCCTTTTTTTTTTTGGAAACTGGACTTTTGATTAATGAGGTATGAATTTAGAAGGAAATGTGCAACCTTGAGGTTCTCCAATTGAAAAGCTCAGACCAGAACAGACCGACCTAAATGCTACGCACACAGAAACACATGCCAGAAACCTTAAGGACCTCTAAGTGTTTTGATGTGCAAAGTTTTCTTGTGTTGATTTCTGTGTGGATTTATTTCTTTTTGAAGGAAAAAAAAAGTCTATTCATTCTCATTAATGTACCTTAAAATTGTATGCAAACATTTTGTAACCAAACATGTAATAGATTTCAGATATTCATTCATTTTCCTTTGGCTTAGTCCCTTTATTTATCAGGGGTTACCACAGCGGAATAAATCTCCAACTTATCCAGCATATGATTTACACAGAGGATGCCCTTCCAGCTGCAACCCAGTACTGGGAAACGTCCATACACACTTATTCACAAACATACACTACAGCCAATTTAGTTTATTCAATTCACCTATAGTGCATGTCTTTGGACTGTGGGGGAAACCGGAGCCCCCTGGAGTAAACTAGGGATGTCAAAGACAGATTACTCGGTTTCAGACTCGATCGGAATCGGACTTTACCCCCGATCAGGACTTGAATATATTCTCGTTATTTCTTAACACATCTATAGTTATGCAGAGCACAGATTTAGACCTCTTTTTTGACTTCACACAGAAACTGCCACTGTGTCGCCCTCATTTTCAGATATATAGTTAGTCATTGTACGTTTTATTGTGCATGCATATTTCCACTGTTTTTAAACGTGCTCCATTTGTCCTATGTATAAACTTTACGGATGAACTAATCCTAAAAATACCGACCTCTGTAACCCCACCAAAACTCAGGAGTCAGCACACAGTACTTTTAATCCCACAAGGATGAACATGTTGCAGTGTAAATGCACATTACTTATGCTTACACGTGCCCATCGAGTTGTTACATGATGAATTTCACGTGTGGCTGCACTTTTGATGTGAATATATCGCAGCAACTCTGGATCAGAGTGGGCATTACTGTTAGAACTCCACTTTTATGCAAGAAGAGTTTTATTTTATTTTTTTTTTGTCTGTTTTCAGGTTGGCTTGTGGTTTGATGTTTGTGAATGCTTGTTTGTGTTCTCACCGCAGCTGCGTACAACCCATATGGGCTTGTTGGTGTTGACATGAGTCCGTTGTGTAACTTCTGAGCAGGACGGCACGTGGATTAGCCACATTTGACAGTTCTTTTTCCATGGGCACTGCTGTTGCGTCTTTGAAATCATGTGGCAATTTTTATGATTATGTATCCATACTTTATACACACACACACACACACACACTTGAATATGTGCTTTATGAGGATGTAGGAATAATGTTTTATATACTGTAAAAACCACATATTATATTGCTTAAACCCTAAACCTGACCCTCACAGGAAATCTGTGGCGAATCTTTAATGTTAAAGGACTCAGGTAAGTATGATTATTAAGTGTTTTGAATTATGAGGACATATGGCATGTCCTCATAAACCACCTCAACATTGTTATACCCATGTCATTATATAAATATATACAAATTCTTGTAAACCACATAAACCACACACACACTCACAGAGAGAAATGCATACAATATACATATAGACCATTATGAGGGATGTAAACCATAACGACGGTCCTAACGTATTTCCTGTTTTATATATTTAATTTTCATAGCTTCAAAAATCCAAATAAAAACCCATATTAATAAATAATGTTATGACGGCTTTATTAATGTTAAGTTATGATTGAGCTGCCTCTTGTTACAGCAATGAAACTGTTTAACAACAAGCAGGTAGTGTTTTTGGGTCATTATCACATTGAAATGGTCTATATTGTATGGTATTGATTATGGTGAATTGTGTAAACATGGCCATAGTGCATACCTGCCAACTCTTCTGTTTTTCTCAGGAGTCTCCCATATTTCACACTCATTTCCCGCCACCCTCCTATTTTATTTCTCCCAGAAATCTCCTGTTATCTTTTTGGTAGTCTCCAACAACAATCTCCAGGTCGTCAACTTTCGTATAGTATCCAATCCGACCCGGTCTATGGTACAGTTAATAACATCACAAACTTATGTTCTCTTTTTTTCCTCACTTCACTTCATTGCCTCTATCGCCCAATTCCAATTCTACCCCTCAGCCCCCTACCCCACTCCTCGTTTTGCACATTCACGTGAAGTTCTCTGTGAAGTTCTCACGATCCAGTTCTCTGTAGCTTGATGGTGTAGGGCTAAGAGGAAGGTGTAGATAGCCCTTGAAATCGAGATTTTTCAGGACCACACATTCGAAACTAAGAGGTTTGAAATTTACAGAATACACCATCTACAATGGCAGCATGGCTGCACACCGAAGTCAGGAGATGCACAAATTAGTATTTTTTTGTCATTTATTACAAAATGATTAAAAAAAAAAGGTAAACTGTACATTTCGCTATCTATAATTCATAATATTAACTCCTGTATAGCAGTCCCACAACATCCTTTCACAGCTGACACTCGATGACACTCCAATCCCTTGTCAGAAAAGTATAGTGGCTGGGAATGAGCTTTTTACAGTGTCTGCTATAATGTTAATGTTGTTTTCGTGTGTTTACATAGATGAATATGGCCATGATGTAAATGTGCAGCACAGTTACAAGCTTATTGCCACATTAGATCCTTATGATAACTTGATATCATTGCTTTCAGTGATTTCCTGAAGATAAATACCAAAAAATAACACAACTGGAATAACTACAGCAGTCGCCATCGTCGATCTCATATGAAGTAAGAGATCGCGATGACATCTTATGATGTGTGTTTCTTCACACTCTGTATCAAGGGTCAAGGGGAAAGGATACAAAAATATAATTGGGATTGGGCCTTTTCATAATGTCATATTTTCCCCCCATCTTTATTTTATATTATTGACTTTCATTATGTTAGCATAGAAACAGTCTAGCCAGAGTTGAGTAGCAGCAGCTGGTCAGAGAACACATGATGCACTGACTCAATTAAGTCCTTACGAGAGCTTCTTTTATATCCTCCCCACTATGCCTTCCCTTCATTCCTCGTTCATACCACAGTCATGCTAATAGACGGATCTCAACATGATGAACACGCAGGTCCCAAAGCTACAGATCTCCAGGAGCACGCAAGAGTGGAAACACAGGGAAGATGAGTGGTGAACATGCAAAAATGGAACAAGCAAACCCTTGGGATAGGAGAGGCAGTGAACCAGTTACAGTATCCTGACACTTGGATCATTTTGAGGGAGTTCATTAATTAAACACATTTAGAATGCGTCACACACACAAACACAATGACACTTTCTCTCCATTTTGAAGCACCTAAGGCATAGACTTGAACCTAATGAGGCAGAATATTCCCCAGCTTCAACAATGAGACGTAACAAAGCATCTTAAAGCCCTGAACCGCTGCTGGTGATTAGCTCAGTACATTAAACTTAATCAGAAATCTGTCCTCTGCTTTCCCCTTGGTGAAAGAATGAGAAATCGTGTGTAATAGATGTATTTTAAATACATGACAGCGGAGAAATTGGCAAAAAAAAAATCTGTGGATGTTTATTTGCTTGGTTTATTAAACAAAGATTTGGATGATGAAACTGTTAAGATATGCAACAACTAACAATTTCTTTGTCTTTGTTTTTTCTCCCTGATTTATGTACATTTTAGTGTTTTTTTTATTTTTTTTATTTAATATAAAAAAGATTCCTGCAGCTGCTAACAATTCAGCTTTGCAATCACAGAAATAAATTATTATTTTTATTATTTTTAAAAGATGCAGTAATATCTCTCAATATTGTATTTCTTATGGTTATTTAGGATGGAAACGCTAGGGTTACAGAAACATTTTACATTTTATGACCCCTTTATGAATGGTGGTGGCAATAGAGCAGACGAACAACCAATTAACAACACACTTTACATGCCAATTTGCACATAACAGCTGCACATATATTGTTGTATATAGTAATATACCTGTACATACACTTGTCAATTTGTATATTTCCATTCACTACTTACTTGTATTTTTTAAAATATATTTATTATCTGTTTTTTGTCCTGTCTCTGTTATCCTGTTGCACTGTAGAAGCTCTGTCATGAAAACAAATTCCTCGTATGTATGAACATACCTGGCAATAAAACTCTTTCTGATTCTGAATTATGCCAAAATAAGTGCATTTATTTACAAGGTGAATAATGTATAACAACAAAATATATACAAGATAAAGAAAAACACAAATAGATAAAGGGGGAAAGAGGAACAAAAGTGGCGCCAAGGAAAAGAAAATTATATATCAAAACACAAATCTTATCTGGAAACCCAGAATCTCTAAACTAAGAAAAGAAAGACAGTGAAAGGTCTTCAGCATTTTCACGGCCAATATAACCTATTCTACTCTAGGCCACGTAACTTCTACCCTGTTCTCAAATCCCTTTGCATTGATATTGTGGATCTGGCGATCAGAATGAAAACATAATTAGACCAATTGAAAAAGAATTGTATGGTAGAGTCCAGCACAAATGTTAACATAACATGCATAACACAATAAACTGTCAAACAACCCAGCAAAACACACAACAGCGAGCAAGTGAAAGCAAGCTAACATTCTTCTGTTGAGCTTGACCAATGAGGAGCTGAAACTGGCGGGTTTAAGAAATGACATCTTGAGAGAGAGAGATTTAAACTAGCACACAGTTGGCATAACTTTTTGTTGCAGCAGTTTTGTTCTGTGCAGAAACATAGTGTTGAGAAGCGTTTACGATTAATTAACCGTGACGAATTAACGCCTGGTTAATCATTGCATCCCTAGGCACACACACTGGGCCATTACAGTATTTTTACTGTATTTTTATTCAAATTATTGTAGATGTATAAAACTTAAACTTTTTTTGTTAGTTGTATAGCCTTGCTAAAATTAGTTGGTTGTGAGATGCAAAAAATGCATCTCACAACCATAGTGACACAAATGACCTGAATGCAAGAAAGTTTCCCATGTGTATGAGAGTGGAGCACAGATGCCAAACTGAAGTCATGATGTACAGTTGCTCTGTTTATTCTAACCAGACCACAAGGTTCTGCTCAAAATGTCAGTGTTGGTAATCACAAAATGGGGGAGGTGTGCTCCCTTTTTTAAATCTTTTTGGATTGATTGATTATTGACGTCACTTGATAATACTTGTTCCGTTTTCTTAGTGGATTATACTGAAACCTTGTGGTTTGGACCGAATTGCAAGTTAATGAGAAAATCATACAAAAATCTAAACTTAAAGTTGGAAAAAGTGACTGGAAATACTTCTATCATTGGGTAAACGATGAGTCAAACTGCCAACAGAGCAACTTTTAAAGAATAAAGTGGATGGAGAACCACAATAATAGAGGAGAAAGAGGTAAAAGAAAACCAGAAAGCAAATGATCTTTTCAAATCATAAGCATAAAGAAGGGCACAGAGTTGCATAGTTAAGCAAGTCGTTCTTCTTTCCCAGCGATTTCAGGAATGCTTCAGAGCACTTTCTGTGTATTTAAAAGGTTGTTTCAATCACACACATGCACAAAAATAGCCGTTAATTTACTCCTCCTCAGGCCATTCAAGATGTAGGTGACTTATTTTCTTTAGCAGATCATTGAAGAAGTGTTCTGTTCTTTGATGATTCATAAAAAGCAATGCTTTTGATTTGGTTGCACACATCTGTCTGGCACTTTAGTTTGAGCAAAGAGTAAAAACTGCTTTTACCTCTGTAATTGCTTCAAGTCTTAATCATCTTCTAAAAAATGCCTTTGTCCTTCAATTTTGGGTGAAGCACAAGAATCCACTCCAGTTGTTTCATTACTGTCAGATGTTTATCTCTGAAGACATCGCCACATGCACAAAACCCACATCAAAATGTAGCACGTCGAACTTTACAATGGAACACAATGGGTGTGATTGAGTCACAGTGAGGGTTAAAGCCACTCAAAGCTGGATAAATCATCATAAGCACACCAGATGTCCCGATCCAGCCTTTACTGAACTCCAGCCCAGCGTTCTCCTCAGCTGTTCCACTCAGCCAGGCCAAACTCTCCATGCTTTGCTTATCTGCTCATATCGGATTCAGTTTTGAATCACTGCTCACTTGAAGGCAAGCTCAGCTGCTATTCAGCTGGCTGTGTGGTCTGCGATTACCACATTGACACGCAGCACAATAGACCACCAGTGACAAGGAAAGATGCCCAATTTGCTGCCAGTTATTTGCTGCAACAGGCAGAAGATGTAGTGTTTGTATGATTGACTTTCCTTTGGGATTTAGAAAAAAACAAGATTGTACTAAATTAACATATTTGGTTAAATTATATTTAAGGTTAGCTGTGCGGTAATGTGTGTTTGATGTTTGAATGGATGTTTTTTTAAGCCGACTTGAGTTTTTCCAGATGCTAAATGCACTAAAGTCACACTTAATCGTAAGTAGTTTTCATGCCTCTTTTCTGTACAAATTAGGCTTCTTATAGATTACACTTTGCCCTAAGTATGCAAGCAGGCCATAGACAATTTAGGACATTTCATTACGTGTAGTGATTATGGCATTAGTAATGCATCAAATGATCATAAAATTATAGAAAATGCATACACAGTATTGGACCAGTTCGGGTGTCTAGATATTAATCTCCCATAATTTAGCACTTTAATAACAACATGAAGGCAGTGTGTGCAAATAAACAGTACCATCAGTGGGTTTAAGGTATTACTAATTTATCTCCTACAAAGAGAAATGCTGGTTTGCTGTTTTTTCCACTTCTTTGGCACAGGAGCAGCTGGCACTGCGCTAATATTTCACCACACAGCTGTGCTTCTCGTATAACAAGGTCTGTTTTTTAGTTGTTGCAAGGTAAAACCAAAGAAAAAAACGAATTGAATTGTATTGAAATAAGATTTTGTCATTTTGTACCTTTTGCATTGCATATGGAGGATGTGGAGGAATGGGTATTTGTTGGCTACTTGTGTATTTAATGTTACACTTGTATTAATGAGGTGTATAAAGTAAAAATGTAAATTATGTGGGGAACTCTGTTACTTTCACGTAACTAATATTAGATTGAGGCTAAAATTTACAGGATAACTATTAAGTAGTAATAGTAGTTGTAGTTGTTGTTGTAGTTGTAGCACCCTGTAAAACCCAAAACTGTAAGGTAACGCAAACCATTTGAGGAAACCGTTTGCAACAAACCATTCAAAAACAAATCCTAATGAGTACTGTGAACTTAAACCATTTGAGTAAACGAAGCAATTTGAGCACAGTAAAACCCAATAAATGAAGAGCACTCAGACCAACAGAGTACTGTAAAAACCAATACGTTAAGGCAACTCAAACCGTTTGAGGAAACGGATTGCTACAAACCATTTGAGTTTAAAAAAAAAAAAACACAAAAAAAGTTCAAAACTCTATTCAAATGAGTAGAATTAACTTTCAGTCAATTTTGAGTTAACTACACTCATTTCATTTGATAAAGTTGACTGTTTGTTTTTACTGTGTAGTAGATGACTGCTGCAGACATACAGTAAAAACATACAGTACAAACAGTACAAAAATACAGTAGTTACAATAATAATATTGATAATTAAACTCTTGCTAAATGCAAAATTGCACTTAATGGCAGTTTTTACATTGACATCTCAATAAAATTAGTATTAACATAGCAGTTAGTGTTGTGGCTTTATTCAACACATTTCTAAACATAATAGTTATAATAACTCATTTCTAATAACTGATTTATTTTATCTTTGCCATGATGACAGTAAATAATATTTTACTAGATATTTTTCAAGACACTTCTATATAGATTAAAGTGACATTCAAAGGCTTAAGTTACTTAGGTTAACTATGCAGGTTAGGGTAATTAGGCAAAAATGAAAAACTGCTTTTATTCTTGCTGAAATAAAACAAATAAGACTTTCTCCAAAAGACAAATATTAATCAGACATACTGTGAAAATTTCCTTCCTCTGTTAAACATCATTTGGGAAATATTTAAAAAAAAAAAGAGAGAAAAATTCAAAGGGGGGCTAATAATTCTGACTTCAACTGTACATCTGACACAGATTGAGCGATTACATGTGTTTGTTTGATATAGCTAGTAGTAAATTTACAATTTTTTTTTTTTAAGTTAAGTGGTTGTAAACAATTTATTTGGGCTGAATTTAAACAAGTTAATTTGAACATTACTAAATTTAATTTGTTTGTTTAAATTCAACACAAATCATAAAACAGCATTTATTGGTTGAATATCCATGGCAAAAATGAGACCTTTTGTATCAACAGAAATAAAGCCTAAAATGTTTTTGATGATTGGAGGGAAGTGTGCTCAATGTTTTATTTTATATATGTGGACTAAAGACGTGGACTTGGTTGGTTGAAATAAAGTGGTATTTTTGTTCATTACGGTTCATAAGTGCTACATTTGTTCATTACATACACTTTTTAAAAATGCAGGGTTCCGCACAATTCATTCTTGTGGTCATAACACAAATAAATTAAGTTAATTTACAAATTTAAGTGGATTGTACATAAAATAATTAAGTTGTCCAAAAAACTCTAGTATTGTGCTGTTTTAGCTCATTTTATATAAATACTTTAAACAAGCAGCAAAAATTACTTTTTGGAGTGTATGCGTACTGAACTGAAGGACACATACTAATAATCAACATAAGCTCATTCTGAAAACGTAGCCCTATATATACGTTTCTGAAGATCGCGAACTATGTAGCCAGAGCAGCGCATTTTATTTTTAAAACGAATGCTACAGGGTGGCATGATGCCGTTCTTTTTCGTGCTTACCAGCTGACTGCTTGCCTCCATGTGGACTACTTTCCCACTGTTACCAGTTTTTCCCGTTAGCTTGCCATGTATGTCAGCGGACTTGATGCAGAGAGCAGTTGATCACGATGACGAGGTTCAAGTCCAGTCAAGAACGGTTGCAGAAAGCAGGTAGGACAAAAACAAAAGCTAAAAAATAAAATGAAGTAAATAACAGGGTAAGAATGTGGTAAAATCTGAAAACATGGTAAAAATCAGACGAGGGCTTTTCATTTCTAGATTGCTTTTGGAAATTGTTGGTTGGGTTTAGGGAGGTGGGCGGGTTAATCAATACAATTGATTGGGTTTAGGGAAGGATAGGAGTGGGTCAGTCAATTGGTCAGTCAGTCATTCAGTCAGTGAGTCAGTCAGTCGACAGCTGCCTCTGTTGGATTTACGTGAGTACAGCGGATGCAAATGGCACTCGAGAGAAATTTGAGATCTCAAAAAGCATAAATAGTGGCCTCTGATGAAAAAAAAAAATTCTTTTGGGACGTATTTCGTGATCTCCAGAAACGTATAGCGGTACGTTTTCAGAATGAGCCTGGGTTGCTAATAATTGTTGATATGAGCATGGACCATTGAATCTCTAATACATACATACATACATACATACATACATACATACATACATACATACATACATACATACATACATACACACATACATACAAAAACATAATGTGTAATGTTACTTTTGTTAAGTTATTAATTAATGTTTACCTTTTGGCAACATCCCACTCCTACTGTAGCATTGTGCCATGAAGTTTTGCATGAGTAGGCACCACACAAAAGTTTCTTAGTGTAAAATCTAGTTAATCATTTTAATTGGTAACAAGCAGGAGTAAACATATTGCTCAACAGCTTGTTTATGGTCAGGCTACACTACACGTTTCCTTTCAAAAATCTTAATTCTTTGTAGAAATTCCTATGTCTGGTTTTGTTTTGCCTAGTCTGAGCGTTAGATTTGATTCCTTTTTTTCCCCTCTTTGTTGTGTTGGATTTATTATTGTTGGTTGCCTTTGGTAGGATTATAAGTTGTGAAAGCTTTCTTACATAACCGGCTCAGCCAAATTATTGAAAGTAACTCCCATCACAAGTCCCTAACTGAAAACTCCACCACCTCATTGAAAGCCTTCGGGCCCCTTACACACCACATCAGATGTCTTCGGCAGCTCAGACGCATGACAGGTCAGACACACAGGCCCTTGTGCCAGCCATGTGTTGATTCACAGATAGCCTTTCTGTCCGACAGCTCAAAAAAGGGTCATACTTTGCATTCTTGCCCGGAGCCTCTGTTCTCTGAGGATGACCTTCATACTATCTGTCTATCAGAAGAGGCCTGATTGCCAGTGATTGAGGGAGGGAGGTTTGGGGAGGGGGGGTCGCAACTCACTGACCTGTGATTCCTGCCAGTGGTGTAGTGGTGCTTAAAGAAGTGGGTAAATTATGCCCCTATTTTTATTTTAAGCAACGGATGAATGCCATGTGTTGTCATTTGGATAACATGTAGGACTACTCTTGCATATTTAATTCACCCTGAAATGGGCCAGTGGTTTTTGCGTATTGTCATTTAAATTCTGCTGCTTGACTTCATGGAGAGTGGATCCTAATGAAATTAATATAAGCTACAGAAGAGTTGCAGACAACTATGACTTGTAAATTTTGAGTGTTTCTTATTTTGTAATTCATTCACATGTGAGAATTCTACAAATCTATCACATATATACTGTACACATGTAGTTTGTGACACTATTTGTTTTGTATACTATCCCACATAATATAAGCTCTAGTGTACCACCGTTATACGCTTAAGGGACATTTTGCAAATCTAACTGGTTCTACACTGTTATTTTATTTTCAATTTTTTTTAATAAGAAAAGTGACTGTTAGTTTTAGGCAATGTGTGTTTTAATTTCAGTTGTTCAACATTGATGTTCAATAAATAATCATAGAGAGTAGATAGTGTGTGTTTCCTTCAATTGTTTTAAAATCAAATAATGCACCCTTAATTCAGAAATATTTCACTTGTAATATGTGAGCATATTTACTGTACAAAACCTGTCAGTGAACTATGAGGGCAAAAAATAAAATAAATACATTAATACATTAATCGTAATGGAGTTAAAATGTTCAGTTAATCAAGATTTTGATTTTTAGGCCAAATCGCCCAGCCCTACAGTAAAGATGTTTGAACCAATATTCAAGCATTTTTATATGACATTGAGTGTTGAGTTGGTGTTTTTTTTTTTTTGTTTTGTTTTTTACTTCAGGCACTGAGAGCACTTTGGCAAAAATACAAGCCACACATGGTGAATAAGAGGTGCACAAAAAGCTCATAGCCAGTAAAAAAACATTAGAAATTTGCATTTCACCACACATGCACACAAAAAATAATAGTTAAAAAATGCATTCTGGCCTTAGAATATGCCCAGAACACTACTGAACAATGCACATCACACATACACTAAATACACAAATACATTTGATTAAACATGTACACATAGACATTACCTATAGGGCCAGACAGAATCTACTGACATTTTTTGCTATTTCTGCAGAGATTTTTGTAAAAAATCTGCGGATTTATGCAAAATTATTTTGGGAGTATCGTAACTAAAACTTTTATCGTAACTAAAAAATTATATATTTTTAACTTTAATTTAATGTTTACAATGTAAATCCATCCAGATCCACTTATTCGGTAAACGAAGCAAGTCTATCATATAATATATTTGCTAAAAGACAGAAAATATTACTTTACAAACTGTATTGTAAATAAATCAAATGAACACTTCCATATTAGTCAACATTATTACTGAAATGAATTTAAAAACTTAAATATAAATGTACACACATTTACACAAGTAAATCAATAAATAGACTCAATGATGGGCTAAAAATCTGCGGAAATCTTATATTTCTGCGCGCCAGATTTCGTGTGGGCCTACCTATATGCTATAAGATTGCAGGTTAACTATGTCTGTATATAATAACTTATATTTGATTGTCCCTTTAACTTAATTTGATTGTGTTGCAAAAATGTGCACCTGTTGTAAAGCTGCTTTGAAACAATAATTATTATAAACAGCACTAAAAATAAACTTGAGTTGAATTAACTGAATCAGTGGTCATTTAGAAGTATATACGCAATGCTGACTGACAATGTATACTTGTATCCTCCATTACACCATTGATTCTCTCTCATATCGTAGGTCACATAGAATTGGAACAAGGAAAATGATTGAATGTTATTGATGCAACATCTTGGGCGTTATAGGCATGGGGATGTCGTTGGGTCTTCTCCCTACAGACTGGGCAGAGTTTCTTCAAGCCAAAGAGGAAGTGGTTTGAAGGGAAGGGGAAAGCCTAGTGGGGCTGGGTCCACTTCAGAGTCAAGCCGGGCCCCAACGGGACGTAGTGAGTTCGTTTGATGTTCTGCCACAAAAGCAGGTTCTCATGAGCTTCACTACAAGCGTACGCTCACGCAAACGGCTGGATGGAAAATAAAGCAAACGGAAATGTTTCAGGCCATCAAGCGTAAAGCTTCCACATAAGCGCTCGACATGTCAGGTCCGGTTTATTAAAGCCGACTCTTATCATGATGCAAATAGAACAGAAAACTGGAGGGACTATGCGTCACCCTGCAGTTACAGAGCCGAGGGGCTCGACCTCAAATGACTTAATGTGACGTTATCACATCTAAACAGCGGTAGCAGGAGCCCAGCTTTCATGTATGCCGTCTATCTGTCTTAGGAATCAAACCTAGTTCACTTTCAAGGGGTTGCAGCCTAGAGCAACCAACACAACATGGGAATCAGTCTTAGTAGGGAGGAATTTTGTTAGTCATTCTTTCAGCTTCATGATATTGTAGATGCTAGTAAAGATTTAATGAAAAATTGTAGTTCTGTTAAGAATGCCTGTTTTGGTTGACAATAAATACTTATTTTTTTATGTTATCATACATTTTTTTTTTATTCTAAATGTTATGTGTTTAAGTTGTTAAGTTGGATAAGCAGAAACAAAACTGTAATCTTCAGCTTATGCAACACTTAACTAAACTTTTTACCTATTCCAAAACATAATTACAAATATGGCAACTTCTCCAAAAACTAACTACCACAAAAAACTATGCTGCTCATAATTACTAGAGTTCTTGTAAAGTACACCCTGTTAGCCATTAGCTAAACAAGAGCTTATCTGATAATCCAATTCCCAAAGATCATTCGACTTCCTAATAATAATAACTAAATTGAGCTGCACAACGTTATCTAATTAATAGATCACTTAAACGAGAGACAAACTACACAAAAACAGCAGCAAAATAATACAAACACAAGTGAACAGGCTGGCAGACACAAGTAAGGGGTTTGGTGGCGAGCCAAGCGCTCCTGCTGAACAGCGCAAGCAAACGCCTTTTAAACGTGGCGGACCAGCTCCTAATTGGTGTGCAGAGTGCTTCGTAATGGTGATTGACAGTCTTTTCGACCAATGGTTGCACACCTAGGACAGGACAGAGTACACAACGAAAGAGAGACGAGAAAGTGAAACACAAAACAAACACAAAACACCACAAAACATACGGGAAACGCAACGATAATAAAATAAATAAATAAAAACAGCAGAATTGCTGTATGGTTAACACTTTAAAATGGTGGTCCATTTGTTAATGTTAGTTCATGTATTTACAAACATGATCTTTCATTCATTCATTTTCTTTTTGGCTTAGTCCCTTTATCAATCCAGGGTTGCCACAGCGGAATGAACCACCAACTTATCCAGCACATGTTTTATGCAGCGGATGCCCTTCCAGCCACAACCCATTTCTGGGAAACATCCATACACACTCACTCACACTCATACACACGAACAATTTAGCCTTCCCAATTCACCTGTACCACATGTCTTTGGACTGTGGGGGAAACCAGAGCACCCGGAGGAAACCCACGCCAATGCAGGGAGAACATGCAAACTCCACACAGAAACGAGGCTCGAACCAGCTTCCTTCTTTCTGTGAGGCGACAGCACTACCTACTGCACCCCTGCGTTGCCCAACAAACATGAACAAACAATTACTAATAC
The DNA here is from genome assembly GCF_903798145.1 of Danio aesculapii. Lineage (NCBI taxonomy): Eukaryota > Metazoa > Chordata > Actinopteri > Cypriniformes > Danionidae > Danio > Danio aesculapii. The sequence continues at coordinate 46,690,830 of NC_079440.1, read as the reverse complement.
ATTTACTATGGTATTTTACTATCTTTGTTGATATCAGTTAATGTTATTTAAGATAATAATAGTTCATGTTAGTTCATGTTTATTCACTGCGCATTAACTAATTTTAACAAGCACAACTTTGGATTTTAATAATGCATTAGTAAATCTTGGACTCTGATTAATAAATATTTTACAAGATCATTTATACTTGGAAAATATTAGTAAATACATGAACTAACATTAATTAATGGACCATTATTCTAAAGTGTTAACTGCAGTTTGTAAATGATATTGGAAACAGAAACATTTAGATGTTTCTTTTCATTTTTTCTCAACCACTGTATTTGTTTAATTTACATATTTCCTAGGATCCTAATTAAAAAAGAGTTACCAGTTATATATTAGTTACTTCTTATTATCGAAATAATCATTTACATTCAAAAATACACTTATTTATTTGTTTAGTTATTGCATACAGTTGTAAATCACCAGCAACAGCTTTTGTTTTAGTTGTCACGGACTTTCAAATTCCTTAAGTTCATTAAAATTCTCTACCCCCATTATTCTCGCCAAAGCCTTAGGTGTTCCTGGAGGTCTTGTAAACCCTGATTTGCTAACATGCTGCAGCTAATTGAGAGGGGCTTCTCTCCTTGTACACAATAACAGCTGAGGTCCAGAGATGTCATGCCTGCACTAATCAACATCAACTGCCTGCAAATTACCAACACATGCTGCCAACTTAGTGCTGGAGGAGGACCCAGGCAAGTGGCTGTAAGTCACACAAAAGGCTGTAAGACACCATAAAGTACTTGAACTGGAAAAGCGTGATTCCTGTGTTGGCTCAGTCCTGAGTTAAGCCTAGAAGTTTCCTTCATGTAGTTTGTGAGTTAGCAAACATTGCTTTTTAAAATATTCCTTTAAAATTGACTTGCATTTTATATGTTGTAACTCGGTAGATATAATAAAAATGCTATAAAGTATTAACTTTAATACTCACAAATGTCCTTTGTGAATATACAGTTTTGAAATATGGCTGAAATGTTAATTGAGCGTAATTAATATATTTATATAAACATGTAACTACATATGCATTCTGGCATGTGCTTATATAATGTATAAAAATAGTGACAATATTACATTTATTTACATTTTTAAAATATATATAAATTTTTTTTAAATGGTGACAAATGGGTAAAACTTACTGGTTTAAAGGACAGTGGCAAAATAAATAAATAAATAAAATGAATATAAATGAATAATTGTATCTGGGGCTGTATTGTAACCCTTAAATGATCTTTTAATTTATCATCAAATAATTATTGTTCTTAATTTTCTCTTTTTTTTGTAATTCAGTTTTTATTTCCACAATGAATATTTAAAACTTTTACAATCAGATAGAAAAGTATTTTTAACAGCTATTACCCCATGTATATCCCCCATCCCCCACCCGTATTACAGTATATGCACATCAGAAAACACAGGATAACTGTAGACCACGGAAGTAATGAATTATATTAAATTTTGCTTTAATAGTTTCAGATGAGGTTTAAGTGTCTAAGATTTTTGTGATGTCACATATATAGATTTTTCACTCTGTCAAAATGTCTAGTTTAGCATGGTTGATCTGTTCTGATGAGAGTTCTTGGGACAGTATTTCCAATAGTGAATAGAACCAGTTGCTGAACAGAGAGATCATGAGGGGGTTATAGTGCAGCTATACTAAGATTGTACCAACATTTTCTTTGTAGCAGTTGAAGCAGCTAACCAAAATGTACAGACCTTTTTGCTTTTAGGGGAAATTGAGAGTTATCCTTCAACAATAACAATACAGGATCTTTGGGGAAACAAATTTTTGTAACTTTAAATAAAATGTCCTGCACAGAATTCCAAAGTTTTTGCACCTCCGGACATTCCCACATCATATGTAAAAAGGTATCTGGATGCTCTGGTTCACAGAACACACAATAAGGATGTGGAGATAAACCTATGATATGTTAAATACATGTGGTTAAATATGCCCTGTGATTAGTTTTGAAGTTAATAAACGGGTTATTAGGGTTTGTGGAAGCATGGAATGTATTATCCCACACTGTTTTACAATCAATAGTTTTATTGGGCGGAGACAGATCACATAGCCATAGTCTTTCTTCTGAGAAAGTATATATCAGGGTGTCCGCAGGGTCTTAAAGTCTTAAAATGTTAAAATTTCAAAAAACAAAAATTTAGGCCTTAAATAGTCTTAAATATGCTGAAATATTGTATCGTAGGTCTTAAATCATGTTAAACAGGTCTTAATTTTCCTTTCTCCAAGTAAAGCTACCCAATCACCAATAATCCATCTCAAAACCTTTTATATACAGCATGTATGTGTATGTATGTATGTATGTATGTATGTATGTGTGTGTATATATATATATATATATATATATATATGTAAATGTAAATGTAAATGTGAGCAATTTGAAAGAAAACTGCAGAAACCCTGATGTATTTTAATATTAGAAAAACAGCAGTAGAGATAGGATTTCTTAATTTTATTGACATTTTGGTGGGTCTGTTCTGTAAAATATTGATATTGATGATGATGGTCTTAATTTTTGCTCACATTTTAATGGTAGATAATGATTGACAGATGATGAGAAAAGTCCAGTCTTCCTCTGTCTATAATTCCTCCACATTTGGCATAATATAAAGGACCTTCAGCCCGCATTAGTGACCACAAAGCTGTATAAAATTAAGAAAAATAACATTCATTTCTGTTTTCCTAATTAGCAACTCGCTGTTACAGACATGATTTAGCTTCCCCCCTCCAAAAAAAAATCACCCGTTCCCCCCTCAGGAACTCATAAATCTTGCTGAACAGCCCAGCCGTCAGTATGGGGAAAAGAACATGAAGCATCGACTACTTCACACACGCAGATTACTGCCTTTAATTTCATTAGCAGAGCAGCCTCCGCTCCGTCTGTTGCCGGCAGAACAGCATGAACTGGAAACCCAACATGTAAATGAAATATCTGACTTTGTTTTTCATCATTTAACGTTTTTCACTTTTCTGATTTACGTATCTGCTGAGTTGACATCTCATGCGCTCTGACTTTGCCAGGCTCAGTCGAAGGCCTGAGTTATGACCACAGTTTTTTGTTTTTTTTAAATCCAGCTGGAGCTCTTTGCATAGAGGTCGAGTCGTTTTTAATAGGAGAAGCAGATGATCTTATTTTTGGCATTGCTGTAGGTACATTAACATCATTTATTCCAGACTGGTTTAAGCTTTTTCCCTTTTTCTGCTGGGTGGCCTCTGTGTTTGATGCAGAGACATTGTGGACACCTAGAAACTGACCGAAGGGTTTTATTTGATTGTATGCTATTTTAACTCAGGTCAGAGAATGTGTTATGTGTTTTATGTGAAATCACACTATGTTTGAGTTCTTTTGTGCTATTGTTGCTCTGCTTTTTGACCTACATATATCAACACTTGCAGTCAAATGGTTTAGTGCACATCTGCTGGGCAAATCAAATCATTTTTTTTTCCTTAGTAATTTTAAATCATAGTTATATAACTAGGGTCCATAGATGGGTAGACAGATATGTATCAGGGTGATTAGATTGATGGATAAATGAATATTTGAAATACCATCTATTTTACTTTATGTACATTATCAGATTAAAAATGTAAAATTTTTGGAACTAATGTGGAAGTGCATTAGATTTGATTGGTTTGGAGCATAAAAACAATAAAAGTGTAGTACAGATTTTATTTTACTTGTTTTGTTTATTTATTTGTTTATTTTTGGTTGAAAACATGATTATCATACATTTTTACATCATACAAGACATATGTCATTCAGTGTAACAGTCGTTTATATTACAAATCCTTTTTTAAGGCATATTTGGAACAAGTAGTTTGATGACATTTTAAAAGACACTCAGAAGTTTACACTTAGATATTGCTTGATGCTATTAGCAGGTTTGGTATACTGTCCCAGGAGAGAATCCTGAGCTCAGAGATAATTGAACCCAGGGCTCCTGCCTGGTCAATTAGCATGTAAGGGGGTCCGAGATCAGGTAGGTCTCGAGAGCTCCCCCTGGTAAAGGAGGAAATGGGGTGAAAGGGGGGATTCTTTCAAAACGAATATGAAATCTGTCTATTTATTCTGGGCATAGATCAATCTGGATTATTGCTGATTACGGATGAGAAACCAGCCGCGATCAATCATATCACGTGCTCCTTTCGAAATTACTTTTTAAACTTCAGTGCAGCCCCTAAATTCAAAGTAATTAAAATATTTAACACTTTGCCATTTTACCTGAAGCCACTAGGTTGTATCTATCTATTTTATTTATTTTCAAAGGGGACCGTGTGCATTAATCAACATTCCCCAAGAACGTAAATGGACCCAAATTAGCCCAAAGACTAGTTTTTTTGACTAGTTTCTTTGCCAGATGTTAAGGGCCTATTCCAATAAAAACACAAATTCAAATTATAAGCAATACTCAAATGAATGACAAAAAACACAACAACAATATAAAAAAGATGTTTACAATGTTGTTATTTACAGTAGAAGCTGTTTCTTACAATTTTTCTTAACTGATTTAAAATATGTACAGAGTTACTTAATTGCAACATTATTTTACCCTTTTTGAACGTACTGTACTTCCCAAAAGTTACCACATTAAAAGAAGCACTTTACTTGCAATTGATGTGCTTCTATGTATAAAAAAATCACTTTAGTAAGTATTTATTTAATTTTGCAGCACCAAAGTGAGACATTTTATTTATTTATTTTCTCTCTGTTCTGAAAAAAAAAAAGAGTGGCCTAACAAGGCGTAACTTACTTGTCCGACATGTTCTTGAGATGTTTGAACAGATATGACATTTGAACTAAGGTTAAAAAAAGTGGTCCCACAGGTCAATGTGCAACAGACACCGATACTTCTTCCTTTGCATTTTCTCTTGTTGCTGTTAGATTTCAAACATTCAGACCCCCACTGCTGCAGTATATGTTGTAAATGGATAAATGAGAGTTAATTTGTCACTTACCAGTCTTGACACAAAATAGTCATCCCCTAAATGTAGTCTTCTTGAACTTTCAATATCACATTTACCAGCTTCTCTAATATCTAAGAATTTAATTAGCTCATTAAGCGCTTTTGAATCCAGACGTTCATGTCTTTACCTGAGAGTTGTGCTACAGCCTAATGCGAAGATGGAATAGTAATTTACTAGGATCTGTTCCCATGAGTATGAGGGTTCAAATTGAGCTTGACTTTTATTTAATCTTTGCACTATTAAACATCATCCACCTTTGATTCTCCATGCTTTATCATTCACATTAGCGTATCATCATGGTTCTGAGAAGTGTAATTTATCAGTCTTCGGGTCTTGTCACGGAAAACTTTACCTTCAGGTCTTCCAATAGCAGTCACCAGCGCTAGAAAGCCAATATGTTTGAAGAGGGCACACTGGCACGCCGTGTAATTTTATCTACATGCATGCCTTACTTTGTAGATTTATGCTGATAACCACCAATGATACGGTTCAGCCTTTTGGCATGGCTGACGCTCGCGAACATCTGAGAAGCCTGCTGACTGCTCATTAACAGATTTTATTATTAGCTGACCTCAGTTACTGGGATGTCTTCAGCAGGCCTGCACTTTTGACATGTCTAACAATTTGCTATCTTGTTGTCCCAGTGAATCCAGTCGTTTGAATTGGACTGCATCTGCACACGTGCTTAACTTCAGCTGTTTTGGAAACGTTTAGAAAGGCACAGTCTTCTAGGAACGCCTTAATGCCGGTATGATGTGACGAGCAGAGCATCCACATGTTGTGTCTGTCACTTCTCTGAACCCTGAGCTTCTTTCAATGTGGTTAGCAGGCTCTAGCTCAATGGCTTTTTGACTCGGGTTCTTGTGTTTGTTTACAACATGTGTTCCTCACCAGCGGCAGCCTGCTGCAAACCCCCAGCCTGCTGCTTGTGACATGGGGTTTTAATTATGGCCAAGTCTGTGAATCTCTCTTTTTTTTTTTTTTTTAAATGTCTACATTCATGCTAGCCTGGAGCCTAGCAGACCCTAGCTCCTCACACAGACTCCGAACAGAGACGCTCTTGTGCGGCCCCTGTGTGAGCGCGTCAGCTCTCATGGGAAAAAATGCAAGAAATGTCTCAGACTAACAGTTTTGAAGGACATTGTTACACTGCAGTACCTTTAGGGCTGTAATAGTTTGTCAGTGAGATACCGTACAATATCTACCACTACAAGGTGCATGTTAATATATCTAGAGTAATAAAAGTACTACTATGAGTTTTAGCTGTAAATAAGTTACAGATTTGTCTTTTTGAGGGAACTGCTCAAGTGAGATCCTGTTGTACACACTGTTGTATTAAAGTCATAAGACATTAACATTTGGATAGATTGTGACATCAGGTGACCCAAATTCATTGTCTAGCCAGTGTCTAAGGACAACATTATTTTGACATTCAATAACAACGACAAATGATTGTGTAGGAAAGCGACCAAAATCCAATGTCGAGCCAACATCTTAAACCAACGTCATATTGACATCAAATACTGACATTTATTCGTCAGGTATGGCAGGCAAATGTCCAATGTCTGATAGACGTCATATTGATGTTGTCCACACAATGTCAAGCTGTAACATCATTAGACGTTGATATTTGGTTGATTTTAGGTTGAACGTTGGACATTGACGTCAGCCTGACGTTGGGGTCTGATGTCAACTTGGTTATCATTTCCAAACAACGTCCCCATGACGTTAGGGTACAATGTCAATCTAACATCATGTTAATGTCCTGTGCCTGCTCGGAAGGAGCTCGAGGTTGTTTTATTTGTAATAGAAGTTTGGAAGAGAGAAAGCAAAGTGGTAATTGAAAAGCAGAATCGTTCTGTGAATACTGTTCACAATTTGCTCTCTGACTAGATGTACACGTGTCGACAGGATTCTTTCTGTAGGACATTTGATCCGTTTCCTTTCAGACAGATGTTGTCTTCACCTCATCAGTGTCACACTGCTTTTAGGCCTTGTGTCCTGCTTTGGAATGACGCTAATCTGAGACAGGTTGGTTTTATAGCTCTATTTCCCTGTAGTCTGCAAAAGTGATCAGCACAATCCCTTCCCACCAAATCTACAGCTCCAGAGTGCACATAAGTCACTATAATAGGCACATTTTGCCCAAATCCATTGTCCAAATGGGATATTTTTTGTTAACTGACTGCTTGGACAGACTGAATAGAAGAGATGGAGGGAGGAGTTTGTGGAGAAAATAAGAAGGATCAGCACAGCTGTATTTGGAGCTGAATTGTGTGCTGCTGCAGACTATGGACTTGATTGGCCACATCTGGCATCATTACGACCGCATTTAGACCACGAAAAGCGGACATCCTTTTGAGATTGTTCCTTCAACCAGTGTGTGAATCTAGTGCATCAGAGCAACTTGATCATTTCTAACCCTTCATTCTGTAGCCATCCGTGCTGGTTATGTGATCCAGATGGAGATAGTGGTCCTTTGCTAGCAATGCTAGATTTATCCGACATGAACTTCTCATGACATGTCGGACCTGGTTTTCATTGCCCTTCACCCTGTAGGCAAGCGCAAGTGTGAAATGTGATACATTGCAGGCAATGATTTTTTGGCCTGAACCCTGGACCTGGAAAGTCTGAGAAGATACAAAGACCAGTTGATAGACTGTAGACCTGACTTGAAGAAAATAGAAACAAAAGAGAGGTATAGATGCTTTAACACAGAGTGGAGGTGTTTTGAGGCAAGAAGATTTTGGGAGTGCGCTATGGCTGTGGATCTGCACCCCTCCCCCAGTGGAGCAGCGTTTCCTGCCTCAGCTCTCAGCTGAAATCAGATTCCCAACCTTGCCTGGGCCTTGTTTTTCTTGGCACGAGCCACGCACAGACACTCACAGAGAACTGCTGTCAAAGACTTCATCCCTCTTTTTCTCTTTCTCCCTTTCTTCGTTTCCATCCCTGTCTCCTCCTCACCCACTGTTTTTCTCATTGGTTTGTGAGGAACATCATCTCCAGTAATCTCTCACCAGGTCTTTTTGTGGATGTAACCTGATCTGTCCTCACACTGCACAGATTTTAATAACATTTAAACATCTCCAGATGCAATTTGAAAATAAAGCGACACAAACATTAGCTGGAGGCTTTGCGGTTTCACGCTTTTTTTTTTTTAAACATCGGCTGTTGAGCAACGTGAGATCATGTTCTTTACCAGCAGTTATCTTTATGTACTCCATAATTTAGAAATGGGCCCATAGGAAAACATAGTTTACCAACAAATATCCACCATAACCTAAATTCATTCTAATGTTTTCATTCTACTACTTAGCACGTTGTTAAGAGGCTGAATTACTGTTGCTACTGTATGTATTATTGACTGTTACAAATGTAAGCATAATAGTAAGCTTGCACAAAAGCGTTTAATTACCAGCAGTGTCTTCTAAACAAGTGGTTCCTAAAGTGGAGATCAGGACCCCTCGGAGGGTCATAGGACAATGACGGGGGATCAATTCATTTTATGAAACTATTAGAATTACCATATTTTATCCATAACCTACAGAAGAAGAAAATAGTAGTTACTAGTTACATTAAAATAACAACATCAAAGCCATCAAACTTTCCATTTTTTGTGGACCACCCCTGGGGTGATTACGTTATATTAAAGACACAGCACATGGATTTTATGGCACCAGGTTCAACTTTCTGAGACCTTTATGGCACTCACGTACATTAAAAATAAATACAAGCCACAATTAAACATGGAAGATGGTATCGGAGTGGCGTTCTTCACAACTAAGTGATGAATAGACTTGGGCCTATTGGTATATGTGCACCAGTGTGTAAGGTTTATATATTTTTAAACTCCTCAGAGGATATTGGGGGTTGCGAGTCACTGGCATTAAAATTTTTGGAGTTGCGAGCTGAACATTTTGGGAATCCCTGATCTAAACCAGGATTATTAACATGCAGGGGCATCACCCATACTTACACTATATCCCACACTACAGGACTGCAGAACAATTAAAAGGTTGGGACTGTTTGCATTATTGGTTTTATAAGTATTTTATAAATAATCTGAGCAGATATATATTTCTTAAATAGAAGCAACTTCTATTGAAATAAGTGGGAATGCTTTCTTCAGGTACATCCACACTGTAAAACCCAACAGTCAACTTTATGAAATGAAAGGAGTGTAGTTAACTCAAAATTTACTGAAAGTTAATTCCACTCCTTTTTAAAGAGTCTTGAACTCAGTGTTGAAGGTAATGAGTTAATTAAATACCTCATTACTTGAACTTAAATGGAGTAAGTTCACAGTACTCATAAAGATTATTATTTTTTTAATCTGAAATGGTTTGTTGCAATCGGTTTCCTCAAGCAGTTTGAGTTGCCTTAACTTATTGGGTTTTATAGTACTCCGTTGGTTTGAGTTCTCCATTTTTCTGCTTTTACTGTGGTCAAATTGCTTTATTTACTCAAATGGATTAAGTTCACAGTACTCATTTGGATTAGTTTTTGAACTTAAATGGTTTGTTGCAATCAGTTTCCTCAAATGGTTTGAGTTACCTTAACTTTTTGGGTTTCACATTGTACTGTATGATTTTTCCTTGATTTCTACCAGTATAATCTGCAGTAAATCTGAAAAGTATTGCTAGTTTTATGCATTGCAGTTTGCATACCAGTGCCCCCTTTTTAGCCTCTGGCTAGGAAAAATGACCACCTCTGTGTTTGCAGGACCATAAAAAGGCTCTGTCTATAGTTGTCTGTCAACGACACAGACACTGAATGTGTCTTATTTTCACAAAGGACTAGGCAAGTGCAAGTGTGTGTGTGTGTGTGTTTGTTACTTTCTGAAGAGGAGGGGCTATTGAATCAGACTGAGTTAAACAGTTAAACAGTCCCACATTTTAGGAATCAGGAGAAAGAAAGATGCTTCTGGGCTACTTTTTGAGTGTGTTTGTATGCAGCTGAACTCTCAAAAAGACTCATCACATTACTGAGTATGACTTGAAGTATTTCTTACCTACAGCAGTTCTTAAGATTAACTCCATATGACATTTGACTATGTTACTGAATCACAAAATTACTCTAACAATTTCCATTGTTTTCCAAGAGTTGTTTGTTGAAGGTGGTGGTTTTACATGACGTCACATCATCCATTTAACCCCCTGGCTGAGTGATTATACCATTATGGATGTTTATAAATAGACAACGAAACCTTGTAAAACTTGCAGGCTGCATTCCCAACCCAAAAGAACAGTCAAAACAAAGATATTGGGTATGGATAGACAATCAGAAACAGTTCTTGGATTTCCAGCTGTCCGGTTTGACTTTAACAGCCCTTGTTTTACAATCCCTAACGCATACGGCGCAATTATTAACCGCTGCGCCAGCTGAAGCTGTTGCTGTGTTGTTGTGCATGACTGTGCTATAACCAGTCGTATGCGTGAGGTGGGGTCTCTTGAGGCTCGGTGGGGGGTTGTAATGCGTTATATGAGAAGGTAGGACAAATGTAACAAAACAAAACACGCACACACAGCAAGCGGAGTGCGTGTTTCTACGGCTCTGGCCAAATTGAAAGCCTCTGTCCCTGCATTCACTACCAATTAAATGCTCCCCTTTGTGGCCAGGCCGAAACAGCTGCAATGACTCCACAGAGTCTGTTAAGACCAGGCTAGAGCCAGGCCCCCTCAGTGCTCAAAAACACACACACGCTCACATGCTGAGGGAGAGCGAAAAGAGAGCAAACAGTAAAGGTTAGATAAGAGGGAAAAATCACATCCAAATGTTTACGTAAGAGGCTGCGTCGCTACTTCACTCACCTTTATCTCGTCTATATAATAACGTACAATTATAGAAGAGATAACGGCACGCCGGCAACAGGATGGTGCCGGAGGAAATGAGAAATGGCTAGTAAACACACTTCAGAGAGTGTACTTTGATGTTAAACATATATCACATAAAGTCTATTGTGCACACTGACGGAGATTTCTCATGTGAAAAGTTGCTATCACTTGGAAGGCATGACTGTACACAGATTTCTTTTGGAAAAAGTTCATTTCATGTGTAAATGTAATTGACTGGATTTCTTCTCTTCTGCAGAGGCCATGTTTGAAGTATAATTTGTCCAGTAAAGTCTCGTCTGGTGGAGATGATAATACTCCTTTTCAAACGTCTGAGATGAACTGATCCAGGCTAAATTTAAACCCGTGGACAGACATGGCGCGCCAGTGGTGCATGTCTCCATTCGCTCTCAGCTCGCTATGTGATTCTATACGTTTCCTATAGTCTTATGGAAAGCTTCTCCGTGTAATATTACAGCAAGTTAAAGGTTCTTTTGGTGCATTTCATCGCAGTTACGTAATACGATTAGAATTAGAAGAACAAGGCTGAGATTTTTCACATTCCCAGGCCTGTGGTGAGAGGTATTACAGGGGAAATTCATTCATTCATTTTTCTTTAGCTTAGTCTCTTATTCATCAGCAGTCACCACAGCGAAATGAACCACCAACTTATCCAGCGTATCGTTTTACACATACAGCTGCTTTACACACAGCGGAATAAACCACCAGTTACTCTGGCATATTTTATTGCCCTTCCAGCTGCAATATATATTTTTAAATAATCAATAAATAATCCAGTAATTTTAAGATGTTGAATTTCTTGACCTTTTTCGGTACCCTTTGTTTGGTTTTGTTCATAAGTGAACTATTTTCTCATGTGTGAAATGGTGTTGAAATGCAGCCAAAGAGTTCATTCAGTTCAACTAGAAAGCATTAACTGCTCATCAGCATGTGTATGTCTTTGTCTTTATCTTTCTCTGTCTCTTCATTACGAGACCCCTAATCTGTCTTTTAACATGAGAGCAGGCATTAAAACAGAACCCTGTTGTTATAACATCAGTCACCTGTGTGTGTGTGTGCGTGTGCGTGCGTGTGCGTGTGCGTGTGCGTGTGTGCGCGTGCGCGTGCGTGCGCGTGTGTGTGTGTGTGTGTGTGTGTGCGCGTGCGCGTGCGCGTGCGTGTGTGTGTGTGTGTGACAGACAGTAGCTTTTACAAGTGAGTTTGATGCAAGGTCACATTTACTTAGCAATATGTTTGTTTACTGTTCTTTTATGTTATTGGTTATTCTGTACAACCTTGCCTCCTAATAAGTAAAGTTTGTGTGATTTAGTATTAAATAGTATTATATTTAATGGCATTCTGTCTCAAATGTAAGATCAATGTAAGATGTAAGATAGATAGTGTCTGTGAATGCACATCTGAAAATTGTAGGTGAGCATTCTTGTTGTAGTTTTTTATTCCTGTTGTTAAACAATATTTTGCTTAAATGTGTTTTTTTGTGTGCTCGTGCCTTGGCCAAATTAGACTTGACAACATGAATAAATAAATATGACACTAAAAGCACCAGTAGGTGGTGTAAAACCGACTGCGTGGTCGACTGCATTCAGTGTGAGACAGAGAGAAACGCCCACCTTAGCTTATCAACAATTTTTAAGTGGTCAAAGTGCAGAGTGTATGTGTGAACCCAATGCAGGAATGCAGTTTAACACCAGCATATTGCTCTATTCCTAACCATGACAGACATTCAGTATTAATCCACACAGCGGCAAAAGCTGAACTATTTTGAAACTTGACCACAGCACGTGTGTAGGAAAAGCTGATGGTGGCCATAGCAACGACAAACAGCAGTGGATCCTGAGCTCACAAACGCATTTAAATCTGTAAACAAATCTGCACGTGTTGCTTTGTCAACATGGTTTTAGACACGATATGAGAATTTAAAGAGTTTACCAGCTACAGGATAAGTGGTTACAGGTAACAAAACACAATTAAATACATAATTTGCAAGCTAGAGAAAACAAGGAGGCAACCATTTTAATCGCACTTACTTACACTTGTGAAATGGAGGAAGAAACTGATCCATGAACCGTGTACTGTAAAGTTCCTGTCAAGCTCTGACAAAGTCCCATACATCAATAGTCTTCTGATCCTTCCTTTAACGAACAGCCAACGAATCCCCCATTGTAAGCGTGTAGATTGCTGAAGCACTCGTCAGAAAAATGACAAGAACACAGCACAAGGAATTGGGACAGCACTACAGCACAGGGGTTAAGCATTACGGTAAAGCACGAACAAGGTTATGAATATATTAAAACATGTGATTGTTTGTTGTAAAAATTCGTACTAATGACAAAAAAATATTAATTTGTGGATCTCCTTACTTCCGGCTGCTGCGATACTGCTGTTGTGGCTGGTATATTCTGGGAAATTTTCTTACCCCTTGGTTTCAAGTGTGGTCCTGAAAAATCATCGGTCGAAGGGCTATTCACCCCCTCCTCTTAGCCCTATGCCTTCAAGCTAAAGAGAATTGGGACACCCCTACCCCTTCATGGGAACGCACAAAACAAGGGGTAGGGGTAAGGGGAAGGGTTAAGGGGTAGAATTGGGATTGAGCCTTAATAAACAGCTCCGTTGCTCATGTGATATTTCTTACCTATATTTAATTTTTTAGCATAAAACAGTTTCATAATAAGATTTTTTATATATATTTTTAAATGTATTGTCTTCGTAATTTGCATTTTTGGGACATTTTAATTGAATTATTTCTTCTTTTGTGTGAGTGACGTGCACAATGTCAGCTCACACACTGTTAAAATAACAATCACAGTGTTATAATAGATGATAAATATCACACACACATCTACTGTAAAATGTTTATAAAACTTTGCAATTCCATTTGGTGCAGCTATTTCACATTTAACTTTTAAAAGAACCTGTACGCATTCTTTTTAGCATTACTTGACTTTGGAAAGAACATTTCACCAACAAAGTAAACAACAGTTTAAGAGAGCACCGTGGACCTAATATCTGTTAAACAAAAGCTCAATACCAATCTGCAGTCACCGCATTGACCCGAGCCAAGAGTGTTACAGTGCCTTTATCGTCCTCATAGAGTTAGCTGTTAATGTAACATCTGCTGACACACTCCATTAAATGTGCAGTCACTGCCTCTGTGTGAGTGGATACAACTGGCATGCTAATAGTGGATCTGCAAATAAGATTCTACTATCTGATTCCCAGAGCGCAGCTTTGTGGCACAGATGTTGCTCTTTTAACCCTAAAGAGGCGTCATTGTTTATCTAAATTCCAGCTTTGGAACCTATTTTTTTTTCTCCCTAAAATGGTTTAGAGTAGTAAAAGAGAAATCCACAAGGCTCATTTGTTGACATTGAGAGTTGTTAGAAATTAAATAAATAAAACATAGCTCAGATTTTAGAAAAGTTCATGTGTATAAAAATTTAAATCTTTGGCTTTGGTGTCTTAATAAGCAGTTTAAGATTTGCCCTTCATCTTGCCTTATGGCTGTTTTGGAGAAATGGTGGAGACATTCTTTCTTTCCTCAGGGACATTTCCTCTGTATGTATATTTTATATTGTACTGAGAAAGGAAGCAAAGAGCGAGTAGGAATTTGAGTGTAAGATTTACAATTGACAAACAGAAAACCTGAAATCCTCTGTGTATGTGTGCGCCTTTCAGTGAAGTTTCCCTGGGCCAACTCTGTAAAGGCCAGTGTCCTTCATTAAACACAGCCAGTCATCGCCAAATAAGGCAAACACTGTGCCCTTCATAGTCTTCCAGCCCCCTGCTGTACTGCCAACAAGCGTGCATTTAACACCAGCATAAAACCAGACCCTCCAAATAGTGCTGCACACTAATGCACAGTTTACAGTCAGACTTCATCAAGAGAAAAGTGCTATTGTTAGTGGCATGTGCTAAAGCAAAAATTATAATTACTGCTCATGCCTAGGGTTAGTTGTCTTAAAGAAAACCCTAACCTCAAGGAGGAGAGGTGTGATGTTACTTTATGAGACAGTTTAAACTTTTTTTTTTACTTATAATAAAGCTGAGGAAAAAACTGTTAAACTAAAAATATTTTTTTTAAAGTGCAGTGTTACATTTTGTTATTAGTTTTAGTGTAATTATGTTTATAAAATGTCAATTTAACAAATATAAACTGTAAACAAATGTAGCGGATGGATGGATGGATGGATGGATGGATGGATGGATGGGATATTTGGTTGGTTGGATGGATGGGTTGGTTGGTTGGTTGGTTGGATGGTTGGTTGGTTGGTTGGTTGGTTCGTTTGAAGGATGGGTTAATCTAAGGAAATGTAGCATTTATTTGGATTGATTTGATTGGTTGGTTGGGTTGGTTGATTGTTTAGTTGGTTGGATGGATAGGTTGATTGGATAGATTGATGGCTTGGTTGAATGGATGGATGGGTGGATGGATTGATTAATTGGTTGATAGTTAAATAAGAAAAATGTAGTTGAAATGTAATATGCAAAATGGATGGAGGGATGGATAGATGGATTGCTTGGTTGGATGGATGGGTTGGTTGGATGATCAGATGGTTGGATGGATGCATTAAATTAAACTAATTTCATTCACTTTGATTGGGTTGGTTGGTTGGTTGGATTGATGGATGGATGGATGGATGGATGGATGGATGGATGGGTTGGTTACATGTTTGGGTGAATGGGTTGGTTGGTTGGTTGGTTGCATGGATAGATGGATACATGGATGGGTGGGTTGGTTGGTTGGATAGATGGATGGGTGGAAGGATTGATGGATGGATGGATGGATGGGTTGTTGGATGGATTGATGGATAGATGGTTGAATTGATGGGTTGGTTGGATGGATGGATGCAAGGATGGTTTGGTTGGTTGGATGGGTGGGTTGGTTGGTAGGGTGGATAGATGGATGGATGGATGGGTAGATAGATCGATTGGCTGATAGTTAATTAATGGGAATGTAGCTGTACTGTAATATGCACAATGTAAAAACATCATAAAGTTGTACCAAAATGTAAAAATGTCATAAATCAGTTGTAGAATTCTTTCTAATGAAGGAGTGATTAAGACTCCTGACAGTTATTTTTGATTTAATAATTATTGAACTTATTAAAAATTATGGTTTAACCATTTAGTGTTTAACCATTTAGTAACCATTTACCGTTATATGCAAAATGTCAAATATATGTCATAAGTATTGACCAATGTAGCATTCGAATAAATGAGAATTAATCATCCAACAGTGTTCATTTATAATATGCAGTGATGCATTGTCATTTGTTTATTAATCTCTGTCTTTATTTTTCTCTCCCCAGGTAAGGCTTGAAATCTGAATCTTCTCACCTATAAAGTGTACAGTCTTCCATGTAAGTAGCTCTGGAGTTTCTGCAGCGCTTTTTTATTTATCCTGCAGACGTGTAATATACCCTGGATAATGTTGTTTTGACAAACCCTTGGGCAGTTGTGTCTTTTGAAACATCGAGAGCTAAGCTTTCCCTCCCACCTTTCCACTATCTTGTAATCCTGCTGTCAAGCAAACAAAGCCCCATTGCGGACGTGAGTTGATACCATCTTTACTCTCTGTTCTTCTGCCTTTTGCAAAGAAATAGAGCCATTTAACCACTTGTAATCATTCCCAACCACCACTGGCATAGCTATAAAAGATCCTTAACTGTCTCGTTTGCATAATTGCAGGTTAAAAAAGCAACTTCCCAGGGTTATTTATATAT
Organism: Danio aesculapii; assembly: GCF_903798145.1. Classification (NCBI taxonomy): domain Eukaryota; kingdom Metazoa; phylum Chordata; class Actinopteri; order Cypriniformes; family Danionidae; genus Danio; species Danio aesculapii. The sequence continues at coordinate 46,674,229 of NC_079440.1, read as the reverse complement.
ATAAATTGCTGTTGAAGTGATACGGTAAAGGTAACTTGTCAAGGGAATACTCGGGCTCAATGAAAACGATGTGTCAGGATTTGAGGGATAAAAGAACGAGAGCAGGCCTTTTAGTCATGGCTTTGTTGAGGGTAAGTACGTGTCTCGCTTTTAGGGCTAAAAGAGGGAGAGAGTGAAAGCGCTGGTTGTGTGAGTCTGAGAGGCCGGCGAGCAACAGGTCAGAGGAGCATTATGTTGAGCACTTAACCTTAGACTCGTAGACCCTCGCCTCTGCACGCAGCTGCACACGCCTGGCCAGTGTTATCTCAACCAGACGCTACCTGGGAAGACATGCTTGGCTGGGAAGCAAGAGAGATAAGAGGCTTTCAGGACAGGGAGGACAAAAAACACACCGTTCTGCTGTCTGGAGGTGGACAGGAGAAAGACAGGAAGATGATGAAAGCGGAGTGGGACTCAAAGGTCTGGCAGGGGTCATTTATCTCTGTTATAAATTAGTTTTACGCAACATGAAATTAAAATCAGCCATACTATTTTTAAAACACTATTGCTGTTATTGGTGTGGGTTATTGAAGATGATCTTTGAAGAGGCTTTTTTAGTTGCTTCCGTTTCTTCCATGAAATAAACATTAACATCAACATCAACTTTAGCCAATTTTAATGAATACAATGAAGTCCCATTCTCCATACATGCATATGTACATCTATCATTCTGATGTATCATCTGTCTGTCTGTCCTAGCTATCATTTCTATAGTTTATTCTGTCATTTTGTTGTTCTTTATAACAAAGTCAGCAAAATGACATGTAAATGCAATTTCATGCTGATTTTAACCAATCTATCTTTTCCCGATAGTGTTGAACAGTATTTTAGGAAAATGTATCTTGCCAAGTAGGATGTGCTCCTGGATCTACATCTTTTGTTGGTTCTGGAAAGACATTCCTGTCAAACAAACATAGTCCCAACCACAACCAATAACTACTACACCAAATGATAGGTTGATAAGAATGTTGTTGAAACTCAAACCTCAGCCTTAACCCTAACCCTAACCGTAAAACTCTAAAGTCTAATTGATTAATCATGTTCCAAGACCAACAAAGATGTCAATCCTAAAATATGTCCTACTTGGTGAAATCACTAGATGCAGCAAAGTTGTACCTCTGCGTGTATATGTGTGTATGTATATATCACATGTGTAACATAACACGTCTCTTATAACCATTTACTGTGGACATGTCATGGTCAGAAGCAGCTTTACAGAAAATAGTAAATTAAATAGATTAAAAAAATTGGTAAGAAAAATTACTAACATTGCAATCTGGAAACATTGTAAATGATGAAAGAAGAGTTCCTCACGTCTCAATGAGGATGGATGGATGGATATATGGGTTGTTTGGTTGGATGCGTGAATGGGTTGTATGTTTGGATGATGGATGGAAGGATGAATAGGTTGGATGGATGGATGGATGGATGGATGGATGGATGGATGGATGGATGGATGGATGGATGGATGGATGGATGGATGGATGGATATTTATATGAGTTGTTTGGTTGGATATATGAATGGGTTGAATGCTTGATGGATGGATGGATGGATGGGTTGGTTGGTTGGTTGGTTGGTTGCTTGGATAAATGGGTTAAACTATAAACAACTGTAGCATTCACTTGGATTGATTTGGTTGGTTGGTTGGCTGGGTGTTGGATGGATGGATGGATGGATAGATGGATGGTTTGTTGTTTCGATGGAATGATGGATAGGTTGGTTGGATAAATAGTTGGATGGATGGATGGATGGATGGATGTAGCAGCTTTACAGAAAAATTACCAACATTGCAATTTGGAAACATGGAAGAAGAATTTTGGAGCGCATATTTGATACATAAGAAGGTAAAATGCACACCTACTGTATTAATCCATTACTTCTTTACTAAAAGGAAATATCCCTGTAAACTATTGTTTATTGCAATAAGTATATTACAATAAGTTATATTATTAAACATTGAAGTTTTAATCAGATCCCTAGGGTTGGATGGGACACTAGATAGAGACGATCGGTCCACTTGCATCAAAGCAAAACCCTGGATATACAATGATGCAACAAAGCGAACATCACTCATTTGCACTTGTAAACAGTTTATACACATCTGTATGTATTTTAGCTGCTGTGACGTGAGCGCAACGATCCCTCATGCCCCCACGCATCATTTACCTCCTTAGGTGTTGTAGCTGCTGATATATATAACCTGGATAAATATATATCGAACATTATCATAAACTATCACAAAGTCACAACCCATCCCAGATTATATTTTTTCTCTTAACCATAATGCTAGTAACAGTGTCCAAAAATGCTTTATTAATTGCTGAGGTTTGTCATTTATTTTCAATCATACCCTTCATGTTTGTTAAAGTGTACAAATGAAAGCATTCAATTCCTGGAAGTTTTCTCAAATGGAGCAGATCACCCAACAGTATTTAGAGACATTTCAGATTATATTTGTTTAGCTGAGAATAGTCACGGTCAGGCAGTTTGGCACAAACATCCTTACAGAGTGAAAACAGAACAGACAGTCGCCTCACCTAATTGTGTTTATAAGGTACAGTCTGGTCTGTGAGAATTCTGGTTAAAAACATGAAATGGCCAAGCAAGGACTAAAATAATGCAAGATAACCAGTGTCAGCTGAGCGGTAGTTTTTGGAGTGGTTCTTGTTTTCTCAAAGAGCAGGGCTTAATGGGAAAGCGCATGAGTGACGTGCGTGTCAGGCAGCATGTGGATTTCCTGCTTGCATGCTTCTCTAGATGTGGCATTGAACTTTTAGGCACTTTGGTTCGGGACAGACAGAAGGATTTGTTTAAAGCTTTGTGTAGAATTGTGATGGATTGAGTTATGTTTATTAAGAGGAGAGCTCAAAGCACTCAAGGGCGAAAATAACAATTCATGGGGCGAGCAAGCGACCCTGCAAACTTCAGAGGAGTTTTAAAGCTCTAGGCAAACGGCCGAAGAACAAGAGGAATCAGCGGGGTGGAAGATGTGAGACTGTATTTGCATGTAGTGAGAAGAGATGGAATAAGAGGCCAAGTTGTGCACATAGCGAAAATAATTAACTAACTCCATCCAAAGCCATCTGCTGTCACGCTTGACGCGTAAATGTTGGAGGAAAAAAATGAAGCATGCAATAAAAAAAGCATTTATTTCAGCCTGAGCTTGAACTAAAATCTTAGACCTCTTAGATATAATTATATGCCTTAGCTCAGGTAATATTTTTACCCTTTTATTGTAGCTGGCTCGGGCAGAGTTCACGGATAGTTTCTTTTCTGATTGACATGAAACTTAAGTCAGCTGGTTTTCCTTGCATGTTTTTCCACTGGGCCCTCAATCAAGCTCTGCTCAGACCAGCACTTCTGATTTCCAAGAACAAGTCCATAGCATCCATCCTGTTCTATTTCTGTGCAAAGATGGTAATTTACTGTGTACAGGAGCGTGTGGATTGAAGATCGTAAATGCAAAGGGAAACACAGAAACCAAGGAAGGCGTCTGTGAAGTGGAACAACATTGGAGAGGCTCTTGATGTCTTTGGCTGGGTTTTAATGGCTCCCTATCTTTTGCTTTATCTGTGTTTCTTTTATTTTTGAGGAATCAACTTTAAAATAAAGCCCTGAAGGTAAAGGAATAGTTCATCCAAACATCAAAATTCTTTCTTTTTTTGCTCACCCTCATTTCATTTCATACCTAAATACAATTTTTCCATGAACTATTTAACCTGAATTTTGAATAATCACAGCCTTTTACATACAGCCTACACTATGTAGGTAAAGTGTAGGTACTATACCTACACTGCATACTGAATCAAAATTTAGGACTGTGATACTTTTAGTGTTGGTATAACATACTACACTACCTGACAAAAGTCTTATCTTCGATTCCAGTTGTGAAAGCAACAAATAATAACTTGACTTATAGATGGTCATTTGGAAAAGTGGTAGAATGTTGATTTTTCAGGTGAATTATCTGTTGAACAGTATCCCAATCATCACAGATACTCCAGAAGACCTATTTGAACCCACATGGACCCAAGATTCTTAGAGAAATCAGTCAAGTTTGATGGAGGATAAATCATGGTTTGGGGTTACATTCAGTATGGGGCCGTGTGAGAGATCTGCAGAGTGGATGGCAGCATCGACAGCCTGAGGTATCAAGACATTTGTGCTGCCCAATACATTACAAACCACAGGAGAGGGCAAATTCTTCAGCAGGATAGCGCTCCTTCTCATACTTCAACCTCCACATCAAAGTTCCTGAATGCAAAGAAGCTGAAGGTGCTCCAGGATTGACCAGCCCAGTCATCAGATATGAACATTATTGAGTATGTCTGGGGTAAGATGAAGGAGAAGGCATTGAAGATGAATCCAAAGAATCTTGATGAACTCTGGGAGTCCTGCAAGAACTCTTTCTTTGCCATTCCAGATGACTTTATTAATAAGTTTTTGGAGTCATTGCAGAGATGTATGGATGCAGTCCTCGAAGCTCATGCGAGTTATACACAATATTATTTCTTTTTCCACTGCACCAAGACTTTATATTTTATACTGTAAATTATTTCTTTCAAGCGACAAGATATTTATCTAAGCAAAGACAGATCTTACTGTCCTAATTAAATATTAAAAAATCAAGGCATGATCATATTTTATTTTGGTAACATAAGCTTTGCCTTTCATATAAGCCACTTCTGATACCAAATGATCAACTAGAAGTCAAGTTATTATTTTTGTTCCTAAAACTTGAATAGGCAACAAAACTTTTGTCAGGTAGTGTATAGACACTATAAGCTTAATATGGGGGAAAAAAGCTTTTAGGTTTATATATACAGTTGAAGTCAGAATTATTAGCCCCCCTTTTTTTCCTTTTTTAAATATTTCCCAAATTATGTTTAACAGAGCAAAGAAATTTTTACAGTATATCTGATCATTTTTCATACATATGTATATACATATAATAATTTTTTTTTTTCTGGAGAAAGTCTTATTTGTTTTATTTTGGCTGGAATAAAATCAGTTTTTAATTTTTTAAACCATTTTAAGGTCAAAATTATTAGCCCCTTTAAGCTATATATTTTTTCCATTGTCTCCAGAACAAACCATCGTTATACAATAACTTGCCTAATTACCCTAACTTGCCTAGTTAATCTAATTAACCTAGTTAAGCTTTTAAATGTCACTTTAAGCTGTATAGAAGTGTCTTGAAAAATGTCTAGTAAAATATTATGTACTGTCATCATGGCAAAGACAAAATAAATCAATTATTAGAAATAAGTTATTAAATCTACTATGTTTAGAAATGTGTTTAGAAAAATAATACTAAAATATATTTTTAAAAATATATATAATAGGGTTTGTAGGTCAGTTTAGGATCATCTGGGAGTAGTTCAAGTGAGAGAAGAAGCTCACAAGCTGAAAATAAAGTCTAAACTTTAGAGAACAGCTAAGGGCAATTTAACTGTAGACATGCATTAAGTTGAGTTCCGCTTTTAGGTGGCAGATGCAATGCTTGACCTCTTCTGCAGACCAAGTGGTTGAGGCATATGGGCAATGCAGTCATTTGTGCATTAAGTCAGCACACATCTGCCTGTGTTTGCACTGCAGCCAAGACGAGTAATGCTTTGTAGGCAGCAAGAACGGAGGATGGAATTTTTCTGAGTTTTCTTTGGAATCCCTCGGCGGATTTCTTAAGGTTATTTAAGATGGTGGGCTAGTGTTACAATTTACATTTTCAGTGATATACTTCTGGTTATAGGGTCTGTTCTATTACGGTGGTCTCTGTAGGGTCTTGAGTTACCTTCTGTTTTTGTGCTATTATGACCTTCGTTCTGTGCCAACTTTGAGCTCTGTTAGGCTTTCACTCATGGCTTTCTGATATTTCCCTTTCTCTACCTTTGCTTTCTTTCTTTCTTTCTTTCTTTCTACTTTAGCTTTCTTTCTTTCTTTCTTTTTTTCACTAGCCCTTTTAAAGGATCTTGGATGCCATCCAAGAAATGGTCTTCATTCAGAAATATCTTCATGAGCACATCAAAGATCCTGAGATGTTACTCAACTTGCCCGTTCTGACATTAATTCAATTAAAAGCCGAGATGGAGGGAGACGGGCAAACTGAGACGGCGAAATTAAGAGTTGCAGGGGTGCAAAAGGATCCGCTAATCCCAGACGTGCCTTATCAGCCCTTGAGTCAGGTCTAGAGTCAGGCTCCGGCCCCCCTGGATCTGCTCCATCAGTGGGAATGCCTTTTATTCCACCCCACTGATCTGACTTCAAAGGCAGTATGGGGCCCGTGGTCCACCCCTGCTGTACACCCCAGCTTTCATTAGAAAGCAGATTACAGCTAATCTGCTGGAGCACACCTGACGTTCACCCTGCTCTGCCGGATGGGAAGCGGCTGTGCTATGGGTGTAAAGGGGGATTACTGTGATTGCGGAGGTCACGACACTAACTGCGCACAAGACCTGATCAGAGATCAAGGTGCCTAGTGGTTAATTTGTTAATTGGACACATGGGGAATTAGGGAAAGGAGAAGGGATTAGTAGCATTGTAAGATGCTGATAAGTACAGTACTAGGCTAGCTTTTTCAAGAGTTATCTACTGAGCATTGCACAGATGGAGGGATTGCCTTGCGTGTTCTTTTACATTGCAATAGTGCTTTACAGGAGTGTACGATATAAATGAAGGCTTATTGGTATCAGCAGATAAATGTTTATTTATGTATATATATATATATATATATATATATATATATATATATATATATATATATATATATATATATATATATATATATAATGAACAATTATTTTATTTATTTAATTTTTTATTTATTTTTTAATTAATTTTTTATTTATTTAATTTCATAGTTCACTGACAAGTTTTATATGGCATCTAAAGTCATCCCTTCCAATCACCGTCAATGTTGTGCAAAGTAAGGCTCAAGAATGCATCCATTGTCCTACTTGCCCAGAGATCCGATGCGAAGTGGTCGCAGAAGTAGAAATCAGCCACAGCTTTTAACTTTTATTTTTTAAGAAATTAATTTTAATTTAAGTAAAATATGATTTACATAATATGAGATTTTCTATGTACTTTAAAACTTTAGTATAGTTTTTTTAAATTATCAAATTTCAGCAATTATCTCATTTTGCTTATAACATTATTTTATAACTTATTGATCCATTTATGAATCAATAACTTTGCTTGAATTCATAAAGTTTATGTTTTTTAAATATTTTTTTATTTTATTTATAAACATTTTTCTGTAGTTCGAGATGCCTAAAAATCAAGCTTTTAGCTTTTTTTTTAGTCCAAGCATATGTTCATACACGTTTGACTTTATTTTTAAAAATATTCAATGTGTATGTCATGTGACTGAACATTTGGCCTGAATGACTAGAATCATTAGTGTCCACACGTTTCCTGTTCCTTGTCTCTGGGGTGATTTACATCCACGTTCGCCTTCACCGCAGCAGGCGCACTGGCCGTAATCTGGTGTTAAGACTTAACAGACTGATCTGGATCAGACATTGATCTTTGCCTCCTGCTCATTACACTCATGTGTGCTCACACATGTAATGATCCATGCCAACCTTTGACCCTTGTCAGCAAGGGCCAATATAATGACTCAAAACTGATGGACATGTACATGAAGTGACCGCTGCAGGAGTCGAAGGTTTGTCCTTATTGAACTATGCACAGTTAATCAATCACTGCAGCAAGTGAGATGTGTTTTTATTTGAGAAACGTCTGGCTCACAAGTAAAAAGGTGTCAAACTCAACAGAACTGAATTTTTGCATATAAAGGGGACAGAACTGTGATGTATTTTCTTGCTTTGTTTTCCTTTTTCGTGTTATCCATATAATAAGCCATCATACTCGTCAACCATTGGTTGATTTCTTGGATTTTATGGCTCTTTTCAAGTTTAAGGGAGGTCTGTCGTCAGGTTACTGCATGAGCTGTCCGTATTAACCTCCATCACTGCAAGAAATGACTAACATCAGAGCCTTTCTGGTTAGAGAAGTTATTATTCCAAGTTAAAATGTAACTTAGTCCAAAGCAAAACATACGGTACACTGCAGAGAATATGGTTCCTTGCGATGTAAAACCTGACGTCTTTTGTTTAAGACTGAGGTATTGAATTTAGGTTTTCTGAAGAAATGTTTGGTGTTTGCTAGGTGTGGTTGTCAGAAGATTGCAGTTTGGTTGTGAGGTGGTTGACCAAGTCTCCATGATAATTGTGGTCTTCTTTTGTTGTCAGTGAGATCGATTCTGATGTCCACGCAATAAAAGCTTGGCTTAGAATAGTAATACCACTTCTGAACAAGTCAAGATATCATTTATATACGTATTGTAAACATGCAGTGCACAAGTGGCACTATAAAGTAAACGTTGGCATACAACTGGCAAGAAATCGGATAAATCATTTTAATGGCACTTCTTTCTTAAAGCTGAATGCAGACTCACTGTTGGGTTTGTCTCCATCTAATCAACATTTAGGGAATAAAGTGCTTTTCTCATTTCATCTGCTGCTAACTGAACCACTCTGAGACACCAAAAACTGTTGTTATGAGCTGCTCATGTGAAAACATTTGGGTGGAAAATACAGCATATACAGGAACACACGTTTTTTATTTAGTTACAATGCAATCTTTGCGATTTGATATAACTGCTAAACCAATACTGATAATCTAATGCCTCATTTCCACTGAGTGGTACAATACGGCACACCAGCTCTATAGAGAAGGTGAAACCACTCTCTGTTTAAGACGTCCTCGTAAACAACAACATGACACACAGAAGATTCTATTCTTCTTGGCTTTGTGGTTGTTCATCAAGACAACGACAAGGTTTGTTTGAGCTTAGGTCAACCAGGGCTCATTATTATATTAATTATAATGATGGGCTCATTATTATATATTATTATATATATTATAATGATGTTATGTCTTGGCTGTGTATTTAAAAATGGAGCTTCCTTTGTTTTCATTCTCCTGGCTTGTGTACGCATGAGTGACGTTTCTCTGTAAACCAATAGCATCTTGCTCCACTTTTTGGTAGCCTTTTGTTGTGTTTTAAAAAGGGTATCCAAAAATTGGTATGATACGATTCGCTTTTTGGTACCTTTTAAAAGTGGAATCAGGCATAAAAATGTACCAAACTGTACCACTTGGTGGAAATGGGACATAATACTCTGTAATTTTGTTGGATTTGAACAGTTCCTCTGTAAAAAATGAAGCGTTCCACATAGGGCAGCACAATATATCGTTTCAGCATCGATATCGCAGTTTGATCACTTACGATAGTCACATCGCAAGTATACACAATGTTAAGTCTGGATTATAATTGATTGTTTTGCAAGGGTTTTTTGAGGCCTGTGACTGTGTGAGGATTTTAAAAGCATTAAGGCTTAAGAAACTACCATTTGTTACTTTGACAAATTAAAAATCTACAAAAAATTTTTTCTTGCTTATAAAGCGAAGACTATGCAGCATTATTTTTACATTTTGTTATTCAATTACTGTATACCTGAATCCAGTTCCTCAGAAAACAAAACAAAAAAAACGCTGTTTATTTCATTTGTATCTTTTTCTTATTGATTTTATCTATACTTGTAGACTATTTCTTATATTTCCCAGTAGATCAGCAGTTTCTGAAATACTCAAACCAGCCCATCTGGCACCATCAACCATGCCACGTTTAAAGTCACTTAAATGATTTCCTTCCCCATTCTGATGCTCGGTTTGAACTGCATCAGATCGTCTTGACCGTGTCTACATGCCTAAATGCATTGAGTTGCTGCTATGTGATTAGCTGATTAGAAATTTGCGTTTACAAGCAATTGGACAGGTGTACCTAATAAAGTGGCCGGTAAGTGTAAATCGAAGAATAAAAAAACTTGACAATGTTAGATTTTTCCAATATCGTGCAGCCCTAGTTCCACACAATTCATTCATGTTGGGCCAACACAAATCAATTAAATTAATGTAACAAATTTAAGTGGATTGATTATAAAATGATTACGTTTCCCAAAAAAATCCAGAATTGTTGTTTCAGCTCATTTTAAATAAGTAGTTTGAACAAGCAGCATATTTTTTTTTTCGAGTGTACTTTCCAACTTTTGTATACTCTCCAACATTGATTTTCACATTAAAAGAATAAATATTAGATCCTGCCTTAAACCATTTGTTCAAGATATAGCGATCAAAAGCTCCACCAACAATATTGCTTCAAAAGAGCCTAGTGATGTCACTGCATGTGGACTCAAAGTTAGTCAAAGAAAACATCATTTTTCCACCCAGTCTTCACAGCTATTTGCTTCATCTAAGTGCCTCACAACACGAGGGGTATTTTAGAGTCTGTGGTGCCAAACGCTCTTCCAAGAATAAGGAGTTTAGCACAGCTAAGTCATGTATACTTAGCTTCCCTCTTCACATAAACATGCAGAAACACACACACACAACTCTCTGGTTGTCGCTCTGGATGCTGTTTTTTTATGCTACAGATGGCCTGTCTTCGAGGTGGCGGGGATTACTGGTGTTTCTACAGGCCAGTTTACGACAAAAGATGTTTACTGTAGGCTGCTGCGCTCCATGCTGCCGTGGCCACATTCACTTTCCTTTCCTGACTCTGTAAAGCCAAGCCACACACCAAACGGCAAGCAGGACACGCTTATGCACAGACCCACACTTGTGCAGACCAGCAGCTTCTGTTGCCACACACAAAGAAACTGAAGAAAAACTAGAATCAAGGCGTTTTATACTATAGTTCAGCCAAATGTGTAATCATTTACTTAGCCTGTGTCATTTGACCTGTTTTCTGTTTGAAGATATTTAGCAGAATGTTAAGTTGTTATTTTCTGTTTAGTGAAAATCAGTGGAGATGGTGTACAAAAGACGAGAAGGAATCTTAAAAGATGAATGCTAATTGCGTGATTTTAAGTTCACTTGTGTTGTTGTTTATTTTGACTAATGAAGAACAGTTTAAAGAGACAGTACACACAATTTTGTCACCCTTATGTTGTTCCTGAGCTGTGTGATTTTTATATTTTAAGTACAATTGTATTACATGATGACAGTTTTAATTTTTTTAGGTGGCTCGTTCCTTTAATACCTTATAATGGGGTTGAGGCCAAGTTCTTAAACACTGAATAGGTGCTCCTATCGTCTGAATGTGGACAGATGTGTGAATGTTTTCAGGTTAATGATATTTTTGCAGCTTTGCTTCAATAAAATAGTTTTTCAAACTTTGGTTCCAGTGAATTGGTTTGGTTTTTAAAGGATTCCATAGTATTGCATATGCTTATTTGAAAAGATTTTTGTTGTATCTGTGGGATAGCCGAAGTAAACACATACACACTACACTACATATGATAATCTGCTCAGGAGACAGAGGTGTTTCTGTACTGCATGATGGGATGGTTATTTTTGTGTGGTGTGGCATGGCTGGGTAAATGTACACATACACTCACACAGACTGCAGCTGTGCTTCTGCTGGAGCTCCAGCATACACAGGTGCTTCCTGTCTTTACTTGGCTAAGACATAAGGAAGAATGTAATAAACCTGAAATGAACTGAGATATAAGCCTGACGCTCTTACACGCTTGGAGTTTCCCCACCTGTCACGGATACATTTATATTGAAGTATTTTCATACATATAATTAACAACAAACTGTAAATACTTACAGTATTGTATCTAGTATTGTATTTAAACTCCTGTTAACTACATTTAGGCCTTTTTATTTTAGGTTAGAAAACATTTGATAATGAACTTTTCCAAATTACATTTTATTTTAAATTTGAAATAAATGTCGTCAGTAGTTTACATGGTTTTTTACTTGTACAGTAAAAGGATTTCCAGCCCCAAACCTTCGAAGAGTAGTGTAAATACTTCATATTCTCTATTATCTATTTGTCTTTTCCAAGTGTTAAGAAGCAATGTGACCATTTACTGTAGAATAGGCAGTGAATATGTTAAGTGAAATCATTTAAGTTGATTTGAGACTATAAACAATGTGATGCTATTGTTCGCAAAATGTTAAAATCTACAGGTAGATTATGAGAGCTTTTTTTCCCTCTTGTACAATATCTGACATCAGACTTGTCACAAGTTTATACACTTACCGGCCACTTTATTAGGTACACCTGTCCAACTGCTCATTAACGTGATTTCTAATCAGCCAATTACATGGCAGCAACTCAATGCATTTAGGCATGTAGACATGGTCAAGACAATCTGCTGCAGTTCAAACTGAGTATTAGAATGGGGAAGAAAGCGATTTAAGTGACTTTAAACGTGGCATGGTTGTTGGTGCCAGACGGGCTGGTCTGAGTATTTCATAAACTGCTGATCTATTGGGATTTTCACGGACAATCATCTCTAGGGTTTACAGAGAATGCTCCGAAAAAGAGAAAATATCCAGTGAGTGGCAGTTCTGTGAGTGCAAATGCCTAGTTGATGTCAGAGGAGAATCTCCAGACTGAAAGCATGGATCCATCATGCCATGTATCAATGGTTCTGGCTGGTGGTGGTGTAATGGTGGGGGAGATATTTTCTTGACATACTTTGGGCCCTTTAGTCACAATTGAGCATCGTGTCAATGCCACAACCTACCTGAGGACTGTTGCTGACCATGTAATAAAGCGTGAATCATCTCAGACTGGTTTCTTGGTCATGACAATGAGTTCACTGTACTTATATGGCCTCCACATTCACCAGAACTCAATCCAATAGAGCATCTTTGGGATATGGTGGAACGGGAGAGTCGCATCATGAATGTGCAGCTGACAAATCTGCAGCAACTGCGTGATGCTATCATGTCAATATGAACTGAAATCTTGGACGAATATTTCCTGGTACTAGTACGGTGTACCTAATAAAGTGGCCAGTGAGTGCATGTCTGGGCTTTAGGTCTTAAATGCTCAAAGAATTCACATATTCTTGAACTCCACCATCAACAGTGAAGCTTCAATCAGAACTGCACCTCTTTTACACACTAGGTCTTTTTGCCCCATGTATGTCAAAACACAAGCAGTGGTAGTTTAAGCATTGTGGTGGCAAATATTGCATTACCATGTGCAGTTTCCAACAAAGTGGACCCAACTGTACATTACACAACTGTTTCTGTCAGAGCGAGAGGATTTACGGGCTGTTAGGTGCCAGGTGTGCCGTTACTGTAAAATATTTTATGTGCTCACTGAAAAAAAACGTGCTTTGGCGCTTTAGTTGGCTTGTTGTCTGTTGAAGCAGGTCTCTGTTGACCTGTTACAGTGTCTTGTTTTTAAGAGACTGAGGGAATGCGGTGGTGTTTGCCCTGCTGTTTGCCAGGAGACCAGCTGGATTCAGGCCTTCCACTGCCGATTATTAGACTAGATTTAAACGGGAGGAGAAGAGATCCCTCTAGTGGACAAATCAGTAATCTCCAACACTTACAGCACTCATTTATGTTGCAGATTTTGCTTTTATTTTGTGAATATTTCTATAATAGAATACTGGTTTCAAATGTGTGTATTTATGATGTAAAATTAATTAATCATGCATTTGTTTTCTGCTGTAATGAGTTTTAAAAGATGAGAGCTTTTTCTGTGTACTTTTTATTCTCTTTCAAATTTGTTTACATCTATATGTATTTTTATAATATGCATGTTTTATATATTTATAAAAGATAAGACATTACAGTACAGATACTTTGATTTATTTATTTAGTCAATTAAATTAGTTATTAGTATTCATACTAGTAGGGCAGCTGCACAATATATCGTTTCAGCATCAATATCGCATTGTGTGAATTCGCAATAGCCCATCACAGGTGCCTCAATTTAAAGTTGGGATTATAATTAATCAGGAACTATAGTTCAGAGCACATGATTTGATTGCAAAGTTTGACATAATAGATTTTTGATGTGTCTTTAAGGCCCATGGCTCAGATTTCAAGTGAATTTAAACTATTTAGGCACAAGAAATGATAAAGCTTCCCACTTTAACCAATGATTGTGTTAATTTTTATACAATGAAGAATCCAAGCAGTGTTATTTCACATTCGATTACTGAATTTTTGTACCTCAGTACTCCAACGAAAACCATAAAATGCTCCTGATTAAATTTTTTTTATCATTGTTTGATTGTTTTCATTTGTGCTTTTCTTTATTTGATTTTGTATATAGTACGCAGATCACCTACAAAACTTATTGCACACTCTCCTACAAAATCCCAATGAAAGTAGAATGATAAATTCTTTCCAAATACTTGGAGTTACTACAGTTGTCTTGTGTTTAAATTCATATTCATATATAAGTATATTCATGTCACAATTTAAGTTGCAGAAAAAGTAAATATTGCAATGTCCGTTTTTTTTATTTCATTATCTTGCAGCCTTAAATACTGGTATTATATTACTATTAAATATAATAGTATACTATAAAATAGTATAGTATAGTAATAGTATTATAAATTCATAATTCATGATATTAAGTCATTTATAATATTTATTTTTATGCAAATATATCACCTATTTCAGTGAGCACTTAAGATAAAACATTACCTTTGTATTATCTCTACTTTTATTTCTTTGTTTACTCGCTTATATTTAAGTAGTTGGCATTGTTTGGCATTGATTAAACTTCATTCATTCATTTTCTTTTCGACTTCGTTGCTTTATTAATCTGGGGTCGCCACAGCGTAATGAATCACCAACTTATCCAGCACGTTTTACGCAGCTAATGCCCTTCCAGCTGCAACTCATCACTGGGAAACACCTATACACTCTCATTCACTCACGTTCACAACAGACAAATTAGTCTACCCAATTCACCTATACCACATCTTTGGACTTGTGGGGGAAACCGGAGCACCTGGAGAAAACCCATGTGAACGCGGGGAGAACATGCAAACTCCACACAGAAATGGCAACTGATCCAGCCGAGGCTCGAACCAGTGGCCTTCTTGCTGTGAGGCGACAGCAATACCTACTGCGCCACCGCGTCGCCCTGATTAAACTTATATGACATGATTTCATTTTTTTCGATACTTCTAATTCACTTTCATGCAATTACTATTGACATGTGCAGGGCAGTGCCATAACAACAGTATTATCATAATTATAATTTCATGTTATGTCTATTGTAAAGGATTTTTAATACATTAAAGTACCTCCTAAATACAATTGCATGTGAATGTGCAGTATCCTTATGTTCTTAACATCTGAAACCAGCACTATGTTATGTTACTATCACATAACATTTTTTACAAGTTATATTACATTCATTTCTTAAAAATGGAGAATCAACTTTAATTCTTAATGTAAAGGTTTACCTTAAACAAGGAATTAAAATGGCAGGAAAAAAATGGAAGCTTCTGAGATTCTTTACCGGAGATATAATTTTAATTAGATTCTAATCAAACAACATTTGCAGTTCAGTTGCAAATAAGTTATATATATATATATATATATATATATATATATATATATATATATATATATATATATATATATATATATATATTTATTTTTTATTTATTTATTAATTTTTTTTTTTTTTTTTTTTTTTTTTTTTTTTTTTTTTTAGAGTTTGTAATTTGAATTACTTTTTTTTTCTTTTTTTTTGGTGTTTAATCCTGTAACATCTGGCAAAAAATTTCTGATCATTTTTGTATAATGCCATTGTTATTGGCTTTACTCTGCATTATTTACATTTTTTTACAGTGTTTTTTTTATGTACTGTTGTATGGCTGGCGGAATCTTTGGGTCAAACTCAGACCAGACACTGGCATTTGTTATTTGAACCTCAAACAACCAACAGACATCACTGAATGCTCTTTTTGCTGCCCCCAAGGGCTGCGTTTAACTCAGTAAACACTTAATAGAAAGTTCAGCTGTGCTTTTGTGAAGAGGAGCCCATTTGTCTTTGTCTAAAGATGTTTGAGAAGAATTCAAAGTCTAACGGTGCATGAATGGCCTTACAACTACTCTCCTGAAGTACAAGGGATATTTACTATTTATTTTTGATGTTTAGTTATATTCAAATAAATACAATTATGATGAAGGTTAATAGTCAGTGTTATTTATCCGTTAGAATTGCTCATAATGAAAGTGCATATAGCAGTCTTAGAATATTCATTAGGGACAGAGCACAGATATGAATGTATTGAAAAGTGTGTTGTTTGTTTGATGTTAGACTGATACACTACCAGCATGGGCTATTTTGTTTTAATATTATTATTTATTATTATTCAAAGTGACTTGAAATGAGCACTCCAGATTTGATGAAACAAACAGAAGAACAATATGGAAATAATTCAATAATTCCTAATTAGTTTATTGCACTACACAAATGCTCTCACATGTCATTTTGTCATTCTGAAATGCCTGATGAGTCTGTCATTAAACTAATTTAGTAAAATATTTCAGAGCTGGCTCACAAGATCTTTATTATATCAACACATCAGGCATCAGATTGCATTATAACATTATAGAGGTTGCTTTGTTTGTCCTCTTGGTGCTAGTGATTTTTATTTATGAATCAGAATGCTTCTCTTTGTAATAATCACTTATTCAGATTACCTCCTCTATGTGGCTCAAATACTACTTCAATTCCTATTCATTCTAGTTGTTTAACGCAGGGTTCATAGAGTCCTGGAAATCCTGGAAAAGTCATGAAATTTTAAAAAGGCATTTTCCAGGCCTGAAAAAGTTTTGGAAAATCATAGAAATTTGTTTAACAATTATCTGTGTACTTGAATATATTTGAGATGATAAAATTGGGTACATTTTAAATAAAATAAAATTAAGCTGTCTGCCCCTTTATGTGACATTCTCTGGAGTGTAAATATTGCAAACTTTAGTCGCAAAAGCTATAAATTCAAAAATGAAAAGCAGTTTCAGCATCGCCTCTCTTTCACTCACTTTCACCATAATTCAAGATGCATTTTGAGTGTCATGTCCAAAAACAATCTCTAACTGCAGAGGTAAGATACTGTGGGTGCTAAAGGCTTATTTGTACTTATCATTTACATCTTGTGAAAACACAAGCCAATATTTCAAAAATTTTCACAGACAGCAAGATTCAGTCATTTTCCTTCGGCTTAGTTCCTTTATTCATCAGGGGTCGCCACAGCAGAATGAACCGCCAACTTATCCAGCATATCTTTTACACAGCGGATGCCTTTGCAGCTGCAACCCAGTACTGGGAAACATCCACACACACTCATTTACACACATGCACTACGGCCAATTTAGTTCATCATATCCACAATAGCGCATGTCTTTGGATAGTGAGGGAAACCGGAGCACCCGAAGGAAACCCACACGAACACAGGGAGAACATGCAAACTTCACACAGAACCGCCAACTGACCCAGCCAGGACTCGAACCAGTGACCTTCATGTTGTGAGGCAAAAGTGCTAACCACTGAGCCCAGACAACAAGATACTTTCTAAAAACTATTTTACAGATATGAAAAATATAAACTACATGGATTGTCACATATTTTTTGATATTCTCTAATAAATTTGAACATGCATTTTTTCTTATTTAACATTTGTACATAGACATTACATGAAACGAGAAACAAGCTCATGTATATTTACCTAAAAGTTTTGAAAAAGTCATTGAAAAGTCATGGAATTTTAGTAGTAAATCTGTGTATAAACCCTGTAAACATCACATCCAAAATCTATAAAATGTCTTGTCACTGCTGAAGTTATATCTTGATGACTTTTATACTCGATTTATGTTCACTAACTCACAACTTCAACTGACGTGATGATAAACCTATACAGTATATATCTTTTGGCACGGACATTTCAAGATATATACCACGTTACCAATAGCTCAGGTAATACAGATATTTATTTTAATATTTTTACTTGTTCCTGGATTCAAAAATCCTTTACGCTTTACTAAATTCTGACATGCGGCACAATTTCTGCATGGAAAACAACCTTTTAGAAAAGTGGATTTCTTACTATATCTGAGTTAATCATCAAATTTATTGCTCTTCTTCCACAAATGTTATTTTTCAAAAAGGGAAACCCCTACAAGTGTATATACAGTAAGTTCAGCCACCAAAACAACCGTCCACACTTTTACTGCATGTTTTAGTAAAGAGTTTTTTTGTTTTCTAAACGTCAAAAGAGAGTTTGCACTGGCCCAAGCTGTTAGTGAATCTGCCCCAAAATGCTGTTTTTCTCGTTGCCTTTGAGTTTGTGTTGCTTCCGGTTGCCTCATGAAGAGTTTCGGTGTTTGCAGACCCACAAACAAACTCACAGATTCTGATTGTTGGTACCGGGAGAAGTGCAGTAACTTTTGGCAAAGTGAGCGCTAATAGGAGGAAGAGGTGTTTGGGTATTTGGCGGCCTGTCATCTCCTGAGGGCAGCGTTACACACTGGATGATTCACACACACACTGTGTAGGTCCAGATGGACTCAGAGGGGGTTCATGAGAACGAAATTTGAGAGATTCAGAGGCAGAAGAGTGGGTCGAGATGAGAAAGGAAAAATCAACTCAACGTGGAGAGAAAGCTGCAAATAATAGTATAGAGAGAAAGGAAGGATATCACAAACTGCTTTGCTAGTGCGTTTAAAACAACATTCACTCTGGTTATCCTGGGCATCCATGCTGCTTTTTTAGTTTTCGACCCTCAAAAAAATTTTACTTTTGGAAATACTGCAGATCCTTTTTTAGTTTAAAACTCTGGGGATCAGTGCATGCATTAAACAAAACATTGACTTTGCTACATTCACACTCCACATCTTCTGAATCATTGCATGTACTTGATGTACTTGATTGCACACAGTCTGTATATTGTATATTGTGTTTGACTTATTATTTGTATTTACAGTTGAAGTCAAAATATTTCTTCCTCCTGAATTTTTTTTCTTTTTTATACAGTTGAAGTCAGAATTATTAGCCCCCCTGAATTATTACCCCCCCCCCTGTTTATTTTTTTCCCCAATTTCTGTTTAACAGAGAGAAGATTTATTCAACACATTTCTCAACATAATAGTTTTAGTAACTCATTTCTAATAACTGATTTCTTTTATCTTTGCCATGATGACAGTAAATAATGAATACTGAATAACTTTTGAATACTGCTAAACATAAAAGCATTTGCTGCCATCTTAAACATTAAAAAAGTTAATTTAATACTAGACGTATGATGTTTGTAACATGCAATTATGATCTGTGTTTCATTTATTGTATATATTGTTTAATTATTGTATATAAAGTTTTGTACTATTATATACTGTTATTATTATCTGATTTTAACGTGTTTTGTTCTCAATACAAGAAATATTTAAAGTTATTGAAACCAATTTTCCATGATTGTTTTGTTTATTATTTGTGTGGATTACAAGTGTTTTATTTTTTTTTTTTCAATAGTTACTTTGTTCTTCCGACATGCACTCTCAGTCATGCATTGTACCTTTTTTTAATAGACGGTGATAGTTTTTATTTTTAAAATGCCATGTTAAAACAAAAATGCACTAGTGTAAACAAAGCCTTAGAGACAGGTAAAGAAAGAAGATAAATATGAGAGCAGGCAGTAACTGAGACGTCCTGAGGGGTGATGTGTGTGTTGTGATGAGTTCAGGGAAGATTTATGAGATGCTGTTGAATGTAGCAGGTAAATAGTAGACCTCCTCCTCCTGCTTTCTCTCTCTTTCTTTCTGTCTTTTTGTATCTGGGGATTTGCTCTCTTGTTGAAACTGTTTATACAGATTCTCAGTTTGCCATAAACTCCCAGACACTGACAACTTTCCACTCTCTTTTCACATTTGTTCACATGCATTTTGCACATTTTACCCCCTTTTCTCACCCTCCTTCACACTTTTGACATATTCACACCCATGAGTCACTTTGGTTGAAAGAGACTTTGTCATAACTTTTTGTTTTTAATATTTTATAAGAAGCAGATTTACTGAAGTTTAACAATTCTTTATAGCTGAATGGACTGTGTTTACCATCTGTCTGTCGGTCTGTCTGTCTGTCTGTCTGTCTGTCCATGTTTGTTTCTTTGTTTGTGTGTGTGTGTGTTAGGGCTGCACAATATATCATATTAGCATTAATATTGCAATGTGATTTTCGCAATAGTCTCATTGCTAGATATCCAATGTTGCGTCTGCATTATAATTCATCATTTGTATGTGATTGAGGCCTCTGACTGTGAGGATTTTAAAAGCATTTGGCATAAGGAATTGTATCATTAGTAATGATTATTATTTTTTTTATTTTTTTTATTTTTCAGTTTCTGTACCTGAATACTGTTAGACTCAGAAAAGTATAAAACACTGTATATTTCAATTGTATTTATGCTTTTAATTGTTTTTTAGATTGTATGCAAATGTACATGCCTACAGAATCATTCCAATCAATCTGAAATGATAAGATCTTCCCAAATAGAGATATTCAAGTCATCTGGTGTAATTGTATTCATATTGCACTATATATCGCAGACTAATAAAATATCGCAATGTTAGATTTTTCCAATATTGTGCAGCCCTAGTGTGTGTGTGTGCCAGTGCATGCATACATGTGTCAAGGACACACACTAAAATGTCATTCACTGTAACAATATTTCTGTATAAAATAACAAATTACAAAACAATATACAATACCAGTCAAAAGTTTGGGGTCAGTTTTTTTTTTTTTTTTTTTTAATTATTCTGTTCATGAAGGCAGCATTTATTAAGTGTAAAAAAAATGTTAAATTATTAAATATTTAATAAAATTCTAAATAACTGCTTTTACATGACTAGATTTTACGCATTTGTCATAAAGAATTGTTTAATCATAAACCATTTAAAATACTCAGTCTAACACACACACACACACACACACACACACACACACATATATATATATATATATATATATATATATATATATATATATATATATATATATATATATTTACTTTTGTGAATTCAATTTGCAGACATTAAAATGAGATGTCTCATCTTTATCTTCATTATTATCACATTTTAATGATTGTCTAACTACAAATCTACCAATGACTAATGCATAATAACATGATCCCTTATTTGTTATGTTTCCAAGAATAAAGAGAAATGACTTTTGCCATTTTACATTTTTTTATAAAAAATATATTATATTAAATAATAATATTGAGTAATCTAATAGTATGCTCCTTAGAAATTACCTTTAATATTAAGGACATTGTTTTTTACTTTATATACTGTATTCATGCAGACATTCAAATGCTTTTGTATTATTGTGAATATTTGGTTGCACTTCTGCTAAAATGTTCAGCTTATCGCCTATAGGGGGAGCTACACCTTCAAAAATAATTTGTTGCACCTCTGCAACGTGTAGCTATTTAACCTTAACACTCTGGAATTATTTATTGATTATAATTAGATGATAGAAATCTATAATGTAATTAGAAAGAAACAGTATGAAGAACACTGTGTTCATTCATCATCTTTGCATTAACTAATTGTATCTAAAGTGTTCTTTGTGTGAAACCAAGATTTTTGTTTGGTGCGGTACAAAGACTCACTGTGACATTTAAGTCAATCCCTGAGAACAAAAGAAAGAGACAAAGTACAGGGAAACTATGCATTAAACAACAGGTCACTGATTAGATTTGTTACAAAATCCTGAGTAAATCTCTGTTGTTTGGCTGCACTGAATCTCTTTTTTATTTGCAGATGCATTAGTTTTTACCTGCCATTCTAACCTGCATCTAAAGTGAAGCCTTCATGATAATCACATTACAAAACAACAAAAGACCCTCTTCACTTGAGCTCTGTCTCTCTCTCTCTCTCAACACACAACCACATTAAGGATGCTCAGAGGGAGTCATTTAGAACGACCACAGCCATAGCAGCCAGACTTTCCTTCAGTTCAATAAAGAGGTACATGTGCTTTAGTTTGACTGAGGATTTATGTGCCATTTCACTGGTTTAGCTTACTGTTTAGTTTGAGTTTACATTGATAAGAATTGGTATGAATGATAAATTGTTTATTTATTTTAGCATGACTTTGGCTGCATTTACACTGCATGGTTCTAGTGTCTCAATTCTGAAAAAATTCCAAAAAATGTTTTCTTCCATGTGGCACAGATCAGATATGTCACATGTTGTGTAAGCAGTAAAACATCACATGGTTTCCGATTTACTCAAATCAGATTCAGGCCTTGTTCAAATGTGGACATTTATCCAATATGCATCAGATTTGTGTCTGCAGTGTAAACAGGTACAGTTTAAGTCAGAATTAATAGCTCCCCTGAATTATTATCCCCCCTGTTTATTTTTTTCATCAATTTCTGTTAAACGGAGAGAAGATTTATTCAACACATTTCTAAACAATAGTTTTAATAACTGATTTCTAATAACTGATTTATTTCATGTTTGCCATGATGACAGTAAATTATATTTTACTAGATATTTTTCTAGACACTTCTATGCAGCTTAAAGTGACATTTAAAGGCTTAACTAGGTTAATTAGGTTAACTAGGCAGATTAGGGTAATTAGGCAAATTATTGTATAATGATGGTTTGTTCTGTAGACTATCGAAAACAAAATTTGCTTAAAGGGGCTAATAATTTTGACCTTAAAATGATTTAAAAAAAATTAAAAACTGCTTTTATTCTAGCCAAAATAAAGCAAATAAGACTTTCTCCAGTCTTAAAACTATTGCTTACATTACGTGCATAAATCACGCCATGGACATTGCATTAAGATGCCTACTGGTTTGAAAAGACTTAGATTAAAAGAAGATGGCCAAATGAGAACTTTTCTGCCATTAAACTATAGTAAAACAACTTGTCAAAAAGAATTTTTAAAAATTAAACCCTGTGAACAGATTGGAAAAAGTGCTCTTTAATTATCAACTGTCAGTCAGCGCCCACTCTTTTTCTTTTTTTTTTTTCTTTTTTCTGGTCAATGCGTTTTTGCGCAGATGTTAAAACCCGCCTTTACGCATGCACAACGTTGTAAATTCTATGGCAAGTGTAAACACATGAATCAGATATTGGTCACAATTAAAACAAAAAATCAGATATAGGCATCAAGACCTGACAGTGTAAACGTGGCCGCAGACAGTGGGATATGAGTCACTTTTAAAAGATGATTTGAGCAGGTCATCACAAATTTAAGATATAGTCACAAAATCGATTGACCATCAAGATTCGCAGTGTAAATGCAGCCATGGTTTGCTAACTGCTTAACTTGAAATAGCATAGCCTGCATCTTGGTTGGTGTTTTTAGTTCTGTTGTTCTTTAAACCATTTTGATAGGGTTTGCCAGTTTCGTCAGATAATATCATGATGATAATTATCTGTTCTTTATCCAACAAATACAATTCAATCCAATCCAAAATGTTTTCATCCATGTGTGCACATTTTGAAATATCGCATTTAAAAATGCTTGATGGAATGTTCAAGATGTACATACGTTTTGAATATGTGCATGAAAAACTAGAGAAGGGTAAAAAAAAATGTATCTGATGAGAAAAAAGTGCAAAAGCTATGCTGGAAACACATTTACTGAATACATTCCATCATGTGCGTCAAAAAAAGTCATGCACTTTACTTCTAGCAGATCATGTGATGACAAAAATAAGCATTATTGGACAAACCATTGGACTAACCACATTGTAAAACATCTGAAAAGTAAATTTCAGTAAGTGCATAAAAAAGTCATGCGATTTAGTTTTAACAGATCATGTGATAACAAAAATGAGCACAATATGATGGCTATATTGGACAAACAAGCAGACTGGCCACATTGTAAAATATCTGAAATACCGGTTCTGCAGCTGCGCGTCCAAGGAGTGACTCTAAAAGCCACTGCACATTCATTGTGCTTCCTCTTCTGAGACGCAAGTAGATTATTCTGTAAGAAAAAAGGCCCACAGTGGCTTCTTTTACTGCAGCAAATTTCACTTTTCTTTTTGATATTTGGTAGCAGTTTATCAGGAAGTGACGTCTCTTTGACTTAATGGATGTAAACAGTCCTTTATTGGCAAATCTTTTATGTGATGTTTCAGTTTTGCACATAAATCTAATTCGCATCTTTGGATGTAAACAAAGCTATAGTCTTACCTAATGTCAATGTATTCAGTTTTCATTCATGGAGCATCACATTTTCAACACAGCCACATTGGGAAAATGTGCCAAGGGTAACATATTTGAGAAAAGACAATGATGTGCTCCACACAATTTATTCGTGTTGCTTTATTCATTTATTCATTCATTCATTCATTCATTCATTCATTCATTCATTCATTTTCCTTCGGCTACATCCCTTTATTCATCTGGGGTCGCCACAGCAGAATTAACCACCAACTTATCCAGCATATGTTTTACACAGCGGATGCCCATCCAGCTGCAACCCAGTACTGGGAAACATCCATACACACTCATTCACACACGTACACTATGGACAGTTTAGTTTATTCAATTCACCTATAGCGCATGTCTTTGGACTGTGGGAGAAACCGGAGCACCCTGAGGAAACCCATGGGAACACGGGAAGAACATGCAAACTCCACACAGAAATGAAGTTAACTTAATAGTTTTTACAAATTTAAGTGGATTGAACATAAAGCACTGAATTTGACTAAAAAAAAAACTCAAGAATTGTTTTGTCTGAGCTTATTTTAAATAAGTAGTTTGAACAAACAGCAAACTTTTTTTGAGTGTTGGAAGCTGACCACAAATAGCACCAGACTTAAGCTGCCTTTCTACTGCACACGATATTCGGACACGACTGTCGGAATATGCGCCCTTGTGGTAGTCGCACAGAATTTTCAGTTTTGTCGTGCACCATGAGAGAGAAGCTGATTCGTGCGAAAACACTGTGCGGTGTCCTAAATAAAGGAGTGCAAAAGCAAGCTTTTATTCTCCGTGCATTCACCATGGTTGAATGAATGAATAAATGAAGAAGTACTAGAAACTCATGGACCGCTAAAAATGTTGGAGGGAATGAGGTGACAACATTAAAAATATATATTTTTTATTGCTCATTTATGAATAATGAATATGAATTAATTTTAATATAGACTTTTTCTGATTCATAAAAAATAAAAAAAGCTACTATTTCTCATCTCGCGCGCACGGACCAGCTTGGACAACACTGGAATACATCACATCCAGTCGGCCGGTCACACACGGTCTAGTCGCAGGAGTTCAAATATTTCAACGTATCCGCAATTCAAATCGGATCTGAATTTTCAGTATACAGAGATGATCGGAACTCCACGCAGCTCCCAGACCACTCTCCATTGGAAATGAACGACTTCTGGTCTGTCACTTGTCGTTTGTCATGTGCAGTGGAAAGGCAGCTTTAGGAGGAGAAGTGGACAGGGGTTCGAGTCTGATGAAGGACGGTTCCAGAAACCAGGTAGAACGAAACCAGTGTGAGATCACAGTAGAAGCACTTGAGCCATGATAAGTTTACAGTAGGGGTGACAGGGTCAGTCGATATCAAACTGATATATTATCCATGACGACAAGCCAACCTGCTTCGCTCATGGACGCATGAGATTTCCAGAAATGTCCACAGCGGCCTCTGGTGGAATTATGAGAAATGGCGCAAAACTGTGTGCCAGTAACGTATTTGGTGCCCTTTAGTTGATTAAAAGCTAAAAGAAGACGTACAGAGTACGTATTTGTCAGTTCTCAAAAATGTAGCACTGGGCAGATATCCGCCTGGGTCGCAAATGTTATATTTGAACATTGTATCAATGTCTCAAACTCAGAGACCTTGTAGCTGGCTATGGGCCTGTTGGTGAGGTCAGTCTGAAGTTCTCTCATATTGTGCATTTGTAGATCTGTGTGTGTGTGTGTGTGTGTGTGTGTGTGTGTGTGTGTGTGTGTGTGTGTGTGTGTGTGTGTGTGTGTGTGTGTGTGTGTGTGTAAAGATCACCACTCACCTGTTTGACTCATTAGAGTGCTGGTGTTTGGTGAGCTGTGAAGAAACATCAAAGAGCAGTTCTGCGTAATGAATCTCCATCATGCCCCAGACACTAATACCACTGAACATAACAATATTCTTCATTCCCCACTGAGAGAGAACCAGAAAAAAATACAAAGAAAGTGAGAGGCGATGAGGGAGTTTGATAAAGCAAGGTGGATTAGGAGTTTGTAAACACACTATATCTGGGATGGCAATATGCAGTAAGGATAGATACATGCTTTGTTTGTTGATTAAAGAGTTATTATCTATCTATTTATCTATCTATCTGTCTGTGTCTGTCTGTCTGTCTGTCTGTCTGTCTGTCTATCTATCTGTCTGTTGTTCTATCCATCCATCCATCCATGATAAAGTGGATTATCTGTGATAAAGTGGTATATTTTTTTTAAATTTAGATAAAGTTGCTCTAAACTTGATATTTTTTGCTTTTTTTTTCAATTAAATTAAACATTAACCAAAAAAACAGATAATGTCCTGGCAGAAAATTACGCCTTACATTTTTTTGACCAATCATGAATAAAATACTTGTAAAAATAATTACGAATAATTGCACAGTTCATTGGGTCTTATTTTCACAGACTTATCTTTTAATATATGTGTTAACCAACCTTGGCTTTCGTTGGTTTTTTCTCCAGCACATTACATTCTGAGTTAAAGGATCATTTATACAGCTTTAATTCTCAAACGCAGCCTAGAGCTAAATATACACGTTGGAGCCAATTTGATTAGGGTAATTTAGCATGAGTTATAAACAATTTAAGTATAGAGCATCATGTAAAATATGTCATAAACCAATTATTGCATTAGCCTCATTTTGTTGCATGTGCTATTATCCTCCAGTCTATTTAAGAACTACAGATTGGCTGCCAAGTGTGTGCCTTTATTTATAAAAGGTGGCTGTTTTAAAGAGTCGCGACTGAGACATTTCTCTCATGAAAGATCAGACTTGACCATTTAGAAACTGGAGGAAAACTGGCTAAAGCCTTAGGGGCGATCACACCGAACACGCTTTGTCCATTGAGAGGCTTTTAACCACCCGCCTCGCGTTTTTTGCTGTTGCGTGCTGTGCTCTCGCAACTAAAAAAAGGGAACTCTGAGCAGAAAAAAATGTTACATCAGTCACAGCTTTTTCATTCTCCAATTAAATTGATTAAATTGATCCAATTAAAGGAGAGGCGGGGTTTCTGTTGAGGTGACAGCAGTGTTTGTGCTGTCAAAATGACAACAGAGACTTTTAAAGATAGAGGAGAGACTAGTGGTTGCTGTTTCAAGTTATACATAGCTGTATGGCTTTATAAATCTTGAATATCACAGATTAAGTATTACAATTATAACAATATCAACAGCAACACTCGCACACAATACGCTGCAGATTCAGTCATTGTAACTGAATGTAAAATAATGTAAAATAATTTATTCATTCATTCTTTTTCCTTCAGCTTTAGCACAGCGGAATAAACCGGTAACTATTCCAGCATGTTTTATGCAGCGGTTGCCCTTCCAGCTGCAACCCAGTACTGGGAAACACCCATACACTCACATTCTCACACACACACTCATACACTACAGCCAGTTTAGTTCATCCAATTGACCTATAGCACATTTCATTAGACTGTGGGGGAAACACACGAACACGAGGAGAACATGCAAACTTCACACAGAAATGCCAACTGGTCGTGCCGGGACTTGAACCAGCGACCTTCTTGCTGTGAAGGGATAGTGCTAACCATTGAGCCACTGTGTTGCCCTATATTATATTATATTATATTATATTATATTATGTTATATTATATTATGTTATATTATATTATATTATATTATATTATATTATATTATATTATATTATATTATATTATATTATGTTATATTATATTATATTATGTTATGTTATGTTATGTTATATTATATTATGTTATGTTATGTTATGTTATATTATATTATATTATGTTATATTATATTATATTATGTTATGTTATGTTATGTTATATTATATTATGTTATGTTATGTTATGTTATATTATATTATGTTATATTATGTTATGTTATATTATATTATATTATATGATATTATATTATATTATATTATATTATATTATGTTATATTATATTATATTATGTTATGTTATGTTATGTTATGTTATGTTATGTTATATTATGTTATGTTATGTTATGTTATGTTATGTTATGTTATGTTATATTATATTATATTATATTATTGGTCATTCATTTTTCTTCAGCTTAATGCATCATTTATCAGTGCCCTCCATCCCTCCCCCTGTTCCACCTCCGCTTCACCTCGCTCCTGGTCTGTATTTGGAGCATCTGGAAGCCGCTTTTAAAGGGGAGACTCTGTCCGGTCACCAGTGATCCAGTTTGAGCAGATCGCTTGTATATACACTGATCGCTAACAGACTAGAATCCGCCATTTCAAGGACTACAAGATCCTGTCATGCACCACACACACACAGCAGTTTCTAATCCTGACTGATTGCATACACACATTCTGAGGATTGTCAAGGACTGAATACATAGACTATTTAAGCAGCACAGGCACACAGGTTGCTGAGTCTTGTTTACTGCATTTGTGACATTACAACGCGTTTCCTTTGTCCTGCTTTGGCGTGTTTGGACCCTCGCCTTGTTTGTCTGTTTACTCCTGTCTGCTGCCTGCTTTCTGACCATTTGCCTGCTTAATTGACTACTACTCTGGATTGCCTGTTTACATCTGCTTACTCCTGGTTTGACCATTGCTTTCCTTACTTTCTCTGTTTAATAAACTTGCATTTGGATCCACACTTTCATTGTCAGCCGCACTTCACGTTAAAATTATATTATATTATTCATCATTCATTCATCTTCAGCTGAATGCATTATTTATCAGTGATCGCCACAGCAGAATGAACGGCCAACTATTTCGGGATACGTTTTATGCAGCGGATGCCTTGCCAGCCGCAACCCAGTTCTGGGAAAATTATATTATATTTGCTTTGTTTTTTTTAGTCTGGTAACTGAGTTTGCTGTACATTTTTGGCTAATTTGGACATTTACTTTATGCAATGCAGTGAGTAAAATGCCTGTGAAATAAAGCATAATGAAACATTGCACAGCTTTAATTCATAAATTCACCCCTAGTAGATATGGTGGAGTCAATTTGATTTGGGCAATTTAGCATGAGCTATGAACGATTTAAGTATAGAGCTTCATGTAAAATACACTGATTATTGTATTAGGCTCATTTTGATGTGCTCCTCCAGTCTATCTGAGAGCCATGGATCAGCTGCCAAGTGTATGCCTTATTTTTAAAAGCCGGCTGTTTTAAAAGGCCACGACTGAGGACCTTTTCTCTCTGCCCCATCACACATCCACACACACACCCTCAGATATAACACAAGCCCTAAAGCCCCACGGGGTCCCAGTGTCAGCGTTTGAATGGCGGGTACAAAGTTAGAATTCATTGTTATGGTTTCTGGGAGAAAGATGCAGAACGGCCACTGTCACTCACCCGTTACGGTGACAATGAAGGAGCTCCTCCTGCCCTCGTCCCTTTGTGTCCTTATTGAATTATGGCACTGGTTCTCTTTGTGTGTTCCGGCAATAGTAATTGAAAACATGTGACAGAAAAAGCAGTCAGAAGAGTGAGGATATGCCTCACTGACTGTGACTTCATTTGAGAAGGCAAAGTCAGAGAGAGAAGATTTGATTAATATTACAGAGAGGCTAGTAATCTGTGTTTAGTGCTTATGGGGAAAAGTCGCTAAAATCTTCTTCACTACTACTAGCATTACATTTTGTTAATAAAAATTAGGGATGCATCGAAATGTAAATTCTAGGTTGAACCTGAAAAGTTTTGGATACACTTGGCCAAAAACCAAAAATGCTTTGTTATTAGTTATTATTTTCTTAAATATACAAGAGCATGAGTGGAAAATCCAAAATGCGGAATATTGAGCTGTTTTACAGTTTTTCACCCTTTGTTTGACTCATTCCTTGAAACAGAAATTACATTCTCAAAATTCTAAGATCATTTGGCAAAACAGTGCTACAGTTTAGTGCCCCCAAAATGCTTCGTCCTTTTAGCATTGTGTAAGCACTGCAAGTCAAAATGTTTAGATGTTTTGTCACTATGGCAAAAGGACCACTAAAATATCCCTCATGTCCACCTTACAGTCTTAGCCAAGTCCTTCATTTACAATGGTTACTGTACTGTTTTTGACTAGCTAACAGAATCTAATTGTGTATAAAACTGAAAAAAAGAAATAGGATTTTAGGGAATAAGTAGCCTCCAAGGTTTGATGTCACACATTGGAAATGGTAACTCCTTTTTTTTTTTATTGTAATGATCAAGCTCACACAAAGCAACTTCCATATATCAGAGCAAAAAGAATAAATAGCTGTAATAAATTGTAATCAAATGTTCCAAGGTTTCACCTACTGTATGGTATTCATGGTATTATGGTCTTGACTAATTTTAACAATTGAACAGGCTATTGTGCATGTAATGACAAAATGAAATGACGGTGACACATTTTGGAGAGAACAACCATTAGACTGAGAATTAACAATAAGCTTAGATCAACAAGATCTATTCACTTGGAAATTGTGCTTAATGTCGGCTATCTGTACTTAGTCATTTGCAAAGATGTACTTAGACATTTGCAATTTGATGAAATAAATGAGAAATTCCATTCTGTTGTTAACAATTGCCAAGTGGTTTGGAGGTTTGTCCATGTTGTTTTGAGAATGTAATTTCTGTTTTAAGAAATGAGCCAAACCAATGGAGAAAAACTGTCAACTTTCATTGTGGCATGCACACAAGAGGCACGCTCTGCTGCTCTTGTGCTTTCATTGTTGCAGCAAAAAACTTCCCTTGCTTGCCACAAGCCATCGAAACAACTGTTTCATAGCAAAGCGCTTTCCACATCTGGTATGAAAGCTGTTTCATTGATAAAGAGAGAGTGAACTCAATACTGCTGGAAATCAACACTGTCCCATATTTTTGGTCATTTTTATGATTTATTTTCCGCTAAAACCGAAATGCCGTTTTCGAACTTTTGCCAGCAGAAAATTCAGTGCATCCCTATTAAAATAGTTTTTTATGCTTCGTTAATTATCCTGTTCTCTTTTTAGTTTTTCATAAGTTCATTTTAACTAAATACATTACAGAAGTCATGTCCAAATTAAAATCATACAACTTATTCAAGTTAACATTTTCACTTCTGAGAACAATGTTTTCTGCTTTACTGCTATAGACATGAGATGTCAGTTTAAATGTATGATTGACAAAAATTGCACTTTTCATTATTAAAATAACGTGTTATAATTATTGCTGCTTTTTATTTTTATAACTTTTATTTTGATGGATTGTTCAAAACAACTCATGTTATGCATCAAATGTAATCTTCATGACTGGATTTCACCATTCCATCTGCGTTTTCCATATCTATAAGCTAGATTGTAGTCAATCAAGCGTGATCTCACAAGAAAACATAACCATTTTAGTTTTGTCATTCGGACAAGTTCAGTCGTACAAAAATGTAAAATTTTTAAGAGGAGGCACCCAAACCCACCCCTAAACCCATCATTAGGGGATGAGCAAATCGTACAAAATTATACAAATAAGATATTACGAATTCATACGAATTAACCACTAAATCAAAAAGTTACGAATTGCCGTGAGATCGTGTTGGTCAATCTTGTAGAAAATGTCTCTCCTCTTCTCTTATGTTTGGACATTTACTTACATTACACTCTAATGGTTTCTCCTGTAATTCCTTAGACAGCATAAAAATAATTGCATCTAACTACAGGCTAAACGTATACCACTGTAGCATGCATCAGATTTATAATCATCATAATCATCTGGTTGATCTTTTGTCCATAGGTTATTAAAAACAATTATTAGAGTAGTGTCAGGAACAGTTTAAGGTTAACACGTTCATCTGTAAGAATCAATCCACAAACACAGACAGTACAGCATACAGTCTTCCTTCAGGCATTGAGCTATTTATGTATCTGTTAGCAACTCCGAAGCACAAATTGGTTTGCCAGAATGCTCATTTTTCTATTTGCAAAATGCTCTCTCTCTTTTTTTTTTTTTTTGCTCACTCACTCACTCTTTCTTTCTTTGTCAGGCAGCCGATAGTTAAGACAGTCCCCCGTTCCCCTGCTTAATGGAGTCTGATGCCCCTCTAAACCAAGCCATAGTATTGTATGCTATAATGACCGCATTTGCCGAGTACTTCAGCACAAATGAAGTTTGAATTGGATGAAAATTATAGGACCTGGGGTCTTTTTAAAAGCCTCAGACAACCATTTCTCCCCCCATTTTCAGCCCGGGAAAGAGGGGCTACGCGAAGACCAGGGTAAAATTATCTTCAAACAGGCAGCTCTGTGTGGGGACAACAGCTCTTAGGGAATTAGAGGCACGATAATAACCCTGGAGTAAGGGAACACAGCGGCGCTCACTAATGGGCAAACTGGCTCTTTGTGGCTGGTGCCTAAAGACATTTGAAAGAAACAACAAATACACTCAAAAGCTCCCAAATGACAGTATTGATTAGCATTTGTCGCTGTTCTTCTGCTTTTGAAAACTGTCGCCAAAGCTCTTTTACTATGCATCATTAGCATATTAATGCAGCTGTTTAATCTGAGTATGTTTTAAACGAACATCTAGTGATGTTTCATGACACATCTCACACACACAAAAAATTGTAGCTTGTTTAAACTACTTATTTAAAATGATCAACAAAATTCTTGAGTATTTTGGAGGGGACAACTTAAATGTTTTAGGGTGCTTTCACACCTGTAGATCAATTGTTTTGTTCCAAAACAGGGATTACAATTGTTACAATGCTTATTTTTGTTCTTGGTA
This sequence comes from Danio aesculapii, assembly GCF_903798145.1. Lineage (NCBI taxonomy): Eukaryota > Metazoa > Chordata > Actinopteri > Cypriniformes > Danionidae > Danio > Danio aesculapii. Next base: position 46,641,385 of record NC_079440.1, on the reverse strand, counting down.
CGGTTCGCTTTCACATGGCAAAGTTTCTAAACGGACCAAAAGTTAAAACAGGTCATGTGCGAGTAAACTCTCCTCACATTGATCAGTTTCAGGGTTTATTTTTCAGCAGTCCCTGGATTCCCCTCAGCTGTCATATGTCAATCATTTAATTTATGACGATGAGAAATGAGACATTATAAGCGAAAAGGTGCACATTAGTTTTGAATTGTGACATCATCACCAAATATAAATCATATAAAGTCTTAAATATAAGACTTTCTCATACTAAGGCTCATTTCAGGTGTCAAGGGTTGTATAAATCTATCTATTGAATAAATCAGTCTATTGCACGTCATTTTGTAACATTTGATTGTTTATTTTAAAAAAAGAATACAACATTTAATAACTTTGTTTTCATTATCAATTTTGAACTTTTTAAAAAAACAGCGGCTAGAATTATGCATTATACGCTTACATTATAGAGAAATAACAGATGAACCGAGACTGCAGTCAGATCATGAAGCAGATCAATGTTGATCTTTTGAGGTGGCAGTGCAGAAATGAACAAAACAATAGGCCTAATACAAAATATTATAAGCCTAAAATATGGAATGAATATCAGATGGTAATTTCGATCAATATTCTGATCAGCTCTTTGGTTCTTGTTAATATTTCAGGATGCTTTTGCTTTCGTATTCGACATGAAACACATGTTTACCTGTAGGAATGACATCATTTTCTTCATATAGCCATATATATGGCTACTACATATCCATAATACTGTGTTATAGCCTGGTTTGTAGTTTGTTGGATCGTATTGCTTTCTCACTATAATCGATCAACTCTAGAGTTCGTTTTAAAACTGATTATTTTATTTATTTTTTGTAATGGTCTCTGACTGGGCCTGTTCAGATGTTAAAAAATATATTTGTGTGTGTGTGTGACCTCAATCCTGTCCATTTTTGATATTTAAACTAAGCTCAATGGCTTGTTTATCATAAACTTGTGTTTTTTGGCTTATTTGTACGTAAAAGCATATGAAAATAGCAGATTCTGTCTAAAGAGGACCTTTGATTGACATTCTAGGATATACATTTCGGCTTGAAACGCACATTTCCTATAGCCATATATATGGCTATTACATATCCCTAATACTCTGTGATATAGCCTAGATCGTTGGATTATATTGCTTTCTCACTACAATCGATCCACTCCAGAGTTCGTTTTGGCACGGATCAGAGTGCGATTGCTGGATTCACATATGCCAAATGAACCGCGCTGACAGGGCAAACGCACCAGATTCCGAAACAAACATCTAGGTGTGAAAGCACCATTGTGTTCAATCCATTTATATTTGTAAAAACAATTACGTTAACTTAATTGATTTGTGTTAGAACAACATAAAGGGATTGTGTGAAAGCCAGCTCTGAAATCACTATACACTGTACTTTTTACAATGCATATATCAAGGAGAATCATTCATGCATGCACTCAAGTCGTCAATAAGATTGGCTAACCTTTTGGAAAACTAGACATTAAACAATGGCAGTTGTTACAAATGAATTTGTCATGTGTGCTAAACTGATTAGAGACTGCAGTCTAAACCCCCAGATGGCGGCGTTTTAATGCGGAGCGGCAAATTCGAGGTGAAGATTTGATAAATTGCAATTTGATTGTTATCCGATTACACTTTGACATGTTATCCGATTTGTAATGACTCGCTAACAAGATTTGTATTGTCTGGAGTGGATGTGTCTGGAGACAAACGCACACAGGAAGTAAAGTAACACAAAGCGAGCCGGCATTGTAATCACAGTTGGAGCTATCTTGTGGCATACTGTAGGCAAATCATTTTTAAAAATGTAGTGCGGGATTTGATTTTGTACATGAGGAAATCATTGGGTGATTGAATTGTTGTCATTTGCCAATTGTTATGATTTCATTCAAATGACAGGTTGCTGGAGGAGGATTATCAGCCAGTGTGCAGGTTGTCAGAGAAGAGATGATGATGATGATGATGATGATGATGATGATGATGATGATGATGATGATGATGATGATGATTTAAGAGGGAGCAGAGACAAATGTTTTTTTTTTTGTTTTTTACAGAAATACTTTTTTATTGAAAAAATGATGTGCAAAGATAAACAGTGCTATATTTTACTAAAGATACGGTCATTTCATAGTGATGTTAAACACAGTGTTCTCACAGAGATTTATGTAATTATTTAGATTTGATTGGTGGGTTGGTTGGTTGTTTGGTTGGTTAATTTGTTTGTAAATATGATGTCAAAGGCATATAAAGGTTATGCATTATCATAAGTATGGCTCTGCACCACCACATACAGCTCATATAGGCAACATCTGGCAGTCATTTTATTTATTTATTTTAAATCCTATAAATAAGTAATCAGAGTAGAAATGTACAGGCCATGTCAGAGGTAATCCTAAAAGCCTGTAGTAGAGGACGTATCTACTAGAAATTCCCTGATCGGCTTGTAGCACATATATGCTCGGAAAACTAAACTGATTATTTTATTTTTTGTAATATTGTCTGACTGTTCAGATGTTGACAAAGATTTTTGTGTGTGTGTGACCTCAATGCTGTCCATTTTTTATATTTAAACTAAGCTCAATGGCTTGTTTACCATAAACTACTTGTTTTTTTTTTCTTGAGTAAAAGAATAGCAGATTGTGTCTAAAGAGGACCTTTGATTGACATTCTTGGGTCTAAATTTAAAAAAAGAAATCACCTTTATTCAATGATCACAGTTCATGCCTGTACAAATTTAAGATCAAACATAGCTGATGCTACCATATAAAAAGATTAAGTGCAAAACTGATCAAGAAGCAGCTGCGCTTTTGTAAAAGCACTTGATAAAACACGCTCCCAGCACATTAGGGAGCCACAGGCTGAATATGAAATCTTTTAATATCCCGTCTAAAAGTGGCGGTGACAAGCTCTGAGAATCAGCTCCGTAAAGGAATGTCATGGCATTTAGATAATGAACCGTAAATATTGTTTTATTAGGCTTGGGTTTGCTAGCGAGGAGGTTTTATTGTGGCAAAGGTTAGGCCCTGATTTTAATGCCCTTATTATAGTGGTTAATTTGGCTTTGTAGCGGCGAGGGCAGATGACTGTTTGCTGGAATCCAGCCAGAGCCCAAGACATATTAGATGTGCCAGTCAGAGGCTGAGAATGAACTTACCTCCGTTAAGTCCCACCTCTGTCATCACCCCTGCCAATTTATTCACATCTAAATCCGTTTTTATCCTCTCAGCGTGGAGTCTGACAGCTTTTCACTATCAGTTGTTCATTTGCTACGAGTCCTCGACCCCATTTTAGGACTTTTTCTGGCTTTGTCACCAGTGAAATCCGTCCAAATGGTTGGTGGTGTTGAATAGTTTCAGGTGTGGGATTTTGTGGCTGTGTTGTGAGATGTCTTGATGGCTTCTGAAGATAGTATTTGCTTTCTTTCACTCTGTCTCTTTCTGTCTGTTTGTATTCTCTTTGTGAGAAGTTTTCAAACTTTTAGGGGGACAACTAAAGGAGTTGTTTAGCAAGCTAACATGAACAAGATTTTGTCCAAATTGCTCAAGTTACTTGTGATTAAAAGCTTCAGCAAGAATGTATTTAATGATAAGTCAGTTAGCAGTTTTGTATGGCTTTTTTAAATAGTTTTTAATGGAGTGAAGTTTCATAAACTAATTTCGAGAGGAGCATGTGATATGATTAAGCACGTCTGGCCACTCATATGTAATCAGTAATAATCCAATCAGAGTGATCCTAGTTTACTATAAATGGATCAATTTCTCCCTACTGTTCTATCTTCGTTTGCAAGAATCCCCCCTTCCACAGCATTTCCTCCTTTTCCTCCCTTTTCCAAAGGGGGAGCTCTCGAGATCTACCTGATCTCGGATCTCCTGATATGCTTCTCGACCGGGCGGGAGCCCTGGGCTCAAATATCTCAGAGCTCAGGGTTCTCTCCCGGGACAGCATGCCAAACCTGTTTTATACGCCAAGCATATCTAAGTGGGAACTCTTGAAATACATAGTGTTACGTTTGTAAACATATTATGGAAGCTTTTTTTGCCACAGAATAAAAATAAAAATGTTTTTTTTTTTTTGTAGGGATGCTCTGATCAGGATTTTTGCAGCCGATACTGAGAACCTATTCTTTGTCATGGTGATCAGCCGATACTGAGTACCAATTCTGATGCTTCAAGCTTTATAATGCATAAAGAACATTTTCCCTCAAAGTATCATGGGACATGTCATGGCGAGAAGAAGCAATTGAAATTGAAATTGAAAGAAATTGAAGGAAGAAAAAAACAAGTTGTCTTAATGAAGAAAAAGTTTGCAGCATATTTCATCTTATGCAACTTTCAGTTGTTATATATGAAAAAAGACCTAAATATATGCGAGGATATTCCAATATTTTGATGTCCAACCAGCATGTCTGGTTCCTTTTCATGTAAAACTGTAAACGAACACCTGCGATTTGGTTCATGAGATTGTCCAGATCGAGTACCAACTGAGTCATAAAATGTGATTATCGGTCGATCGATCGAAGCATCCCTAGTTTTTTAGTTTAGCTGTGTCTTACAGTTTGGACATTTCTACTCAGAAATTCAAGATAATGTCTTGCAATTTAAGTTATAAATAAACTAGCAATTGCGAGTCTGTATCTATGACTTAAAAAATCTCAATTTAAAAGCTACAAATTATAATTTTCTGTAATATTTCTCATTAATATCTCTCAATTTTGTTGCAGAATTGTTATTTTATATTTAAAAATCTACTTTTTGTTCATAATTTGCATATAAAAAAACATAAATCCAGAATTTCAAGAGAACAACTCATTTTTCTTTGCTTATTAAAGTAAACATTTGCTTATTGTTAGTTTTAGAAATGTTACCATGTTAAAAGATTATTTATGAAGTTGCGAATTTAAGGAATTAGTAAACAAATCCAATAAAATGATACAAAATGTAAACTGTGAACAATAGAACCGTGTGAACTGTGGAAACTGTTTTTTATGTGTGTAAAAATACAATACGAAAGTCCACTCAGTATGACTTTGCCTTAAAATAATACTTTGCAGTCAGATTTTTTTCTTTCTTTCCCCAGATTAAAGTTTACTTTGTGATAATGACAGTTTGATCATCCATTAACTTATATTCTTATATATATTTAAAATGAGCTGAAACAACACAGTTCTTAATTGTTTTATGTTCAAGCTACTTAAATTTGTAAAAATAATTAAGTTGCTCTAATCGATTTGTGTTGGGAAGACATGAAGAAATTGTGTGGAACCCATTTTTTACCGTGTGTCATCATCTGGTGTCTGTCCATCTCTGCAGTGTGCTTTCCTCCCCCGCCGTGTCTAAAAGTCTCTTGCTCTTTAAACTCTACCCTGCCATAAAAGTGTGATGAGCACCTTTGAATGGCTCTCTCTTCTTCGCAGAGCTTAAATGTCCGATCGTGAGAGTGATAGTGTGACATTTAGCCCATGTGGTACATCAGAAATGTCGGGGCATGGCTCCATTAACTCCCAACCAAACCTGGCTGAACTCTTATCTCCAAGCAAAGGTGTAAAAAGAACTTGTCCCAGCCAGGTGTCTCAGACTAGTTTAGAGACTTTTTGAGGAGGTTGTTTTGAATCCATTATGTCAGGTTCAGACTACACTGTTAGTATCTACAGTAACTTACTGGCAGCAGTTCGCAAGTAACTTACTGTAAACCAATTACAGCTAAAATACTGTATTTACATTTATCTTGCTGCATATCTAATAATACCCCATTTACAGTAATGTATATCTTTACTGTAAAATATACATTAATTCACAATGCAACTTTAAAATACAGTAACACACTGTAAAACTGTCCTACAGTAAAATACAATTCACTTTACAGTTAAATACTATGTAATTTACAATAAATAGTGCAATAATTTCTAAAGCTTTAATTTAGAAAAGAAGGTTACTTTAACGTGTATTAACATTTTTTGGTGTGTGTATTGCAATTGTGGTTTTTAATTGTTTTTAAAAATTAGTTGTGCTTGTGAACAATTATATATATACGTTAAATTAATTGCAACATATTTCAATATTGAATATCAGCACATGTCTAGTTCAGATTATGCATTTTATATCATGTTCAGACAATGCATTTTTGTTTTATCCTACTCTTTGTCAATTGGATTTTCAAAATTGGACCCATATCAGATCTTGACGTGAAATATGACGTCTAATATTTAATAATAATAAATTTATTTTTATAAAGTGCATTTAAAAGTAGCATCTCAAGGCACTTTACAGACATAAAATTTGCAGCTGTAAAAAAAAAAAAAAAACAAGAATGAATGCAAAAAATTTAATAATAAAAATTATTAAAAAAAACACATAAAATAATACTAATCAATCAAAGTCAAATCAAATAAAAGCTACCCTAAAAAAGTAGGTTTTAAGAGATGATTAAAAAATACTCAGAGATTCTGCATTACGAATATCAGAGGGTAAAGAGTTCGACAATTTAGGTTCCAGTCTTTCATAGGTTTTAGCCGCGTTGACTGAGCAGTTAAAAGACCAGCATCAAATGAGCGTAAAGCATGTCTAGGAGTGTATGGGATTAAAAGCTAAGATAAATAGGCCCATTCAAGGCCTTGTACGCAAGCATGAGGATTTTAAAATCAATTTGAAAACTGACAGGAAGCCAGTGCAGATTTTTCAAAATAGGGGTTATGTGCTCTCTTGCAATGGTCCTAGTCAGAATTCTAGCTGCTGAATTTTTTTTACTTATTGTAACTTGTTTAGGGTAGCTTTTGAAACCCCAGCCAGCAAAGCGTTACAATAATCAATATGGGAAAATACAAAGGTGTTACTTCATTTTTGAGCAACAGAAAAGGGCAGCATGGGACGAAGTTTGGCAGTGTTTTGCAGATGAAAAAATGATGTCTTGACTGTGTTCCACACATGCGGTTCAAATGTAAGATTGGCAATTTGGCATCAAATACCACACCCAGATTTTTTAGTTTAGTTTGAAACCCTGAAGCAGAGCCATCCAAAATATTTCCACTTTTAGCCTAATAGAGTGTGAACAGTTGCTTATTGGCCATTGTCTGTGATTTGTTAAGGGTTTTACAGTTCTCAATGCAGTATGAATTAATTGTCACTTTTTTATTGTGATGTTACAATGTATTGCTTTACATTTATTGGTCATTGTTGAGGTTTGCATGCTGAGATGTGTATGCAGCTATACAACTATCGTATAGATCTGTTTTTAGGATAATTTCACTTTAGTTTAATTCATAATTGAATGGCTGAATTAACCAACCAACCAGTTTTTCAGGAATTTAATTTATATTTTTTGATTTTTAAATATTTATATCATCTGAAACATATATGTAATGCAGAGAACATCAGGCAAGCAAAGCCTGCACACATTATGCAAATTTGATTAGTGTCAATTGAATTATATTTTATGTGATCATTTGTATATACATTTCACACACACACACACACACACACACCACTATTTGTTTTTTTGTTTGTTTTTTATTCTGTTGAATTATGTTAAATTTAAGGGGTTTGTTGTTAAGGAAACTCAAATACATGTTATAAAAAATATATATTTGTATGGATTTTCTTTTATATAGGGCTATCGCTAGCCTATCTCTGAATAAAATAATATAACGTGGCTTACAAAACCATGCAATGCAATTTAAATCAGTGTAAGAATGCAATTTACGTCAGTGTAAACATTTTTTGTGCACATTGTTTAAGATTGATTATAGACACCATTTTCAACTAAAGACTCAACTTAATTTTTTGAATGTGTTGTGGCTATTCATTTGCACAACAACTGCATTAAGCAATGGCTGAGCTGCATGAGCATAGTGCTTCTTTATAGAGTTTCATAACCAACAGCATGCCTGAGATGCCTAATACAGCCATTTTAGTTGTTTTCATGCATCCATAAACAACACTCTGGCAATGCAAAACTTTTCAAATGTGCAAAGGAAAACATTTTTAGCACATTGTTGTTACGTAAAGATGCAACAAAAAGTTACCCGTTCTTATTTTGCTATTATTAATACCATTATCATTGTTTAACTTTTGTAAGATGTGCTGCATCAGGGAGGATAAACTGGTTAGATCAAAAAATGATTAACCTCCACAACATCTCCATAGAGAGCTGTATTAAAAACATGCATTTCATCATAAAAAAAATTGAAAGTGCCTTCTTGGTGTTAGATTCAAAGTGTTGTTTTCAACAAAGAATTCATGCTACTGAGATCTCCTCGGCCCCCCTGTTGTGTCTCTTAAAGCATCAACAGAGACAACTGTTAAAGCGGTCCAACGGGGCCACAGCGAGACATCTGGAGGAGCAGGCGATGAATATGAATGTTTGTATGAGAGCTCAGACCCTGAGCAGGGGTGCTCTGCTCTCCCAGTGCAAGTGTTGTCTTAATTAAAGTGGGGATGATGTCGCCGTCGCCCCCCTCCTGTCAACTCACCTCCTCTACGGCCCTTCCTCCACCTCCCATGTGGCTCATGACACCCCAAGAAACATCATTATCTGTGCTTCTTTTGTTTGGCTCAGGCAACAGGAGTCACTTTCACTAATGACCATTTTTTAGCTTTCCTGTTTTTATCTCGCTTTTTTATTTTTATTTTTTGCAGAAATCCAAGATCAATAGTCTAGGGGATAAAATAAGTTGTGCAGGGAAGCGGGTGAGGTGCACTGCTGGCAAAACAACAAACTGATACCATAGCAAGCATGTTTACAAAATATTCATTTTCATGTACACTGAAAAAAGTGTTGCATGCAGAACTGTTGCAAACAATTTATTTGTGTTGAATTTAAACAAACAAATTAAATTTAATAATTTTCAACTTCATTTGTTTGTTTAAATTCAGCCCAAATAAATTGTTTACAACCACTTAACGTAAAAAATTTAGTAAATCCATGAATCATAGTTGAGTAGTCAAGAATTCAAGAATCATGTTTTTTTTCTGTGTTAAAACAAAGAAATCAATTCAGTATTTAAAAAACTTTTTTAAAAAAATATGACATTTTGTGGATTAATTATAGCTAAATACATTCAAATAACATATTAAAACATTTAAAACCAAATAAATTGGGTTTTGGGGGGGGTTGTCAAATAAGTTTTATTTAGTCATTGAATAGACTTACAATAATCACAAATTTCAGGATAAATATTCTGATATGCATAAACTTACAAAAACAAAACAAAAACAAACAGCCTAACCCCAGCCTGTAAGTATACAATACAGTGACATTTTTTACAGATATTGCTATTTGGATTTGATTTGCGATTTAATTTTGTAGTCAAGCTTCAGCTCAATAATCTGTATCGTAGCTTCTTACTGCTAAATGCAGTGAGTGTTTTTAAAAAAGGCAACTGAAAAGATATTAGCTAACATAAACATTTATTCAAATTTATTTTGAAGTATTAAGAAATTAAACCTTTCTAGATCAAACAGTAAACACAAATAAAATGACCTAACCTTTCTGTAAACAAGTTGAACTCAAATTAGGGAGCTAGTGTAGTTTACTATAAAAAAACAAAAAATAAAAATACAGAACACTCCGCAAACTAACATGGCTAAAACCACTCTGAAATTACTTTGCTGTTGCTTGCTACTATTGAGTGTCACTGGCAATGCTTTCAGTTCACTTTTTAGCAAGACACTCATCACTCAATTGGGCTCACTCAGTTGGCAAGTAAGACTATCACACACAGACAGCAGTCACGCATTTGCACTGGGCGGGGGAAATTATATAATACAAATATATTTCATATCGCAGCCCCTTGCGATTTAGCTAATCGCAATGTTTCAAATGATTGTGATTTGATTTCAATTAATCCCACAGCCCTAATAAGAATTAAACTAGTCAAAAAATGTTATTTTTATCACTCAATATCAAGGGTGTAACGAGATGCTTACTCTAAGAAATGAGACGAGCGATTAGATTGGGTTCACGAGAACGAGACAAGATTTTTATACTTTTATTTTGAATCTTCAGTGATGAAATATATGAATGAACAATAGTATTTTAATCAACTGAAAAAAGAATAACAAAATGCAAAAATATTTAGGTGTTTTTTTTTTTTAAATCAGCTTGTAATGAATGTTATTTTAATTTTTTTGAATAAATTCTGGCAACGCAGTGGCGCAGTACGTTCTCGTGGGTTTCCTCCGGGTGCTCCGGTTTCCCCCACAATCCAAAGACATGCGGTTCAGGTGAATTGGGAAGGCTAAATTGTCCATAGTGTGTGAGTGAGTGTGTATGGATGTTTCCCAGAGATTGGTTGTGGCTGGAAGGGCATCTGCTGCGTAAAACATATGCTGGATAAGTTGGCGGTTCATTCCGCAGTGGCGACCCCGAATTACTAAAGGGAATAAGCCGAAAAAAAATGAATGAATGTATGAATAAATAAATCCTGTGCAGTAAAGGACATGCAAACACTATAAACCATATGAATGGAAAATAATGTTTATATATAATTTTAAACATTAGCAAACATTTTGCTAATATATGAATGGAAAATAGATTTTTATGCAACTGAAAAAAAATCACAAAATGCAAAACAATTCAGGTGCTTTTTTTAAATAAATTTGTAATGATTGTTATTTTACTTCTATTTTTATGAATTATGCAATAAAGGATTAAATATTTAGCTATAAACTCTACTGACTGGACAAACTGAGCTACTGGATGCGAGTAAGGACTGATAGGAGAGAGCTGTTTTAATGGAATTTGATAGCGCACACCAAATGAAAAGAAAACTTTCTTTTTTTCCGGACCGTAAAAGATGACGATGATGACATTGTCGTAGCCCAAGATCTAAATATCATATTCAACAAATAACCAATGTCATATTGACGTCAAGTACTGACATTTATTCGTCAGGTTTGGCAACCAAAATCCAACATCTGATTGACGTCATAGTGGTAACATCCACACAAGGTCAAGCTGTAACATCATTAGACGTTGATATTCGGTTGATTTTAGGTTGGACGTTGACGTCGGCCCGATGTTGGGTTCTGTCCAGATAATACAGTCTTGTCAATACAACTGCACACACATAAACAGAGAGAGAGAGAGAGAGAGAGAGAGAGAAAGTGCTCATTTATATTGATTGTATTGATTGTAAAAGCCCTTGTAATAATCAAACTAAACAGTAAGGATTTTACTTTACAAAATGTCAGTGTAGTCTTATCAAGGCAATTACAGATTAAAAAAAATTAGTTTTATATTTGTTTTGCTTATTTATTCCAAATTAGGTTAGCTATATTTAATTTATTTTATATATCATGATGTATATAAATGCAAACATGTATATTGTAATCTGTGTGGAGGATTTGTAAATCTCTTTGATTATTTGAGCCTTAAGCAGGTCAGAGGCTAATCCATACATGCACACATACACACTCCTATCACAACCAGACCATACCTCCAGGGACTGAAGATAGAAACATGAAGATGATGAAAAGAATGAGGGACATCAAAATTACGATACCGTGCCATCAAATAAACCAAGCCCTCATCATCTGCTCAGCATGATGCCTCTTGCCATCCAAGAGCTTGATAACATTATTTGATCTGAAAATATGCAGGGCTGTCAATCATTCCAAAGCCAGAGATGTACTGTTGGAAAGAATTATGCTCACTAGTCAAGTCCAGACATTTTTATGTCTGTAGTGCTTTATACAATTCAAAGTGTGTCAAAGCAGCTTTACAGAGAAAACAGGCACAATTGAAAATCAGGTAGAGAGAGTATGACAATTCATCAGTGTGAAACAAGTACATCAAGCACAATCAAATTCCACAGAATGCTGATTCTAGTTAGTCCATTGATCATTTAGTTCAGTTCATTTAGAGCTGGGGGACTTAATTGGGGTTATTTTAGTGCACATATTCTAGTAAACCTCTAGCATGTGCATTCAGATGGAGCAGAGTTTACTGATAGGCAGCGGAAAAAAATTGGTTTAAATTCGAATTCAGTTTAATTGGTCGATAGTGACATTAAGATATTTTTTTCTGTGATAACAAACACTGTAGAATACACAAGACATGTCACTCATATAGTTTTGTTTGGGAAAAGACTAACGGTGAATATGTTGAATGAAGCCCCGCCTTCTAGTAAAGGAGCCAAGCAATGATCACTATAGACTGATGATTTTCTGGGAGAGGGGCTCAGAACAGGCATGAGTTTCTGCAGAGTTTGTGTTATTCTAATGTTTAGAAATGAAACTAAAGAGAGAGTTGTTGTTTAATTTTATTGGTGATTCCTAATATGAAATTGAATTATAAGCTTGGCAAACAATTTTGGAGAATTTGATGTTTCCCCATTCATGTCCGCCGAGTGAAATGACTTGCCTTAAAGGGGCTTTGGCAATAATGACTATGATAATGCTGTTTGTGTCACTTCTCAATTAACTGTAGTTGCGTGTTATATAACAGCATAAAATGATATGTTTTTTACTTCAAACTTACGTCATAACTGCAGTCAAGTGTTTGAAATAAATCCTTCTGTGAAGGCATTCTCATAGTCAAGTAATTATTAGTTACACTAAATCAATGAAAGCAGTTAATTTTTTTTGCTTATTCAGCAATCCCTATTTCCCAAGGTGATTTTCTGTGTTTCTTTGTGTGTATTTGGACGGGTTTGTGTGTTTTCGTTAGTAGTAGATTTACTACCAATCACACTTTGCTTCCTTGAAGACATGCGAAACAGTTGCAGATTTGCTCAATCAGATTGCAATTTCAGTTTAAGTAACTGCATAGCCCTATAAGTTTAATACAAATGTCATTGTTAAACAATGTGATTCATTGTAGTGCATCTCTGCTGACCCCTAAAGAAGCAACCCAAATGCGACAGCAACAAGCACCACATACAAATAGAGGAGAAAAAAGCAAGCTTTCATGAGTTTTAAAAACTCTCCACTATTATACTTGGAGAAACAGAAAAGGACATGGACAAACATGGACAGCATTTTCAGAACATTCATTATCTGAAATTGATTTGTATATCTAATTCAAATGGTACAATTAGTTTATGAACATATAATAATATACTAAAATATTTTTCCTAAGACACTGACATAAGCCTCTAATTTTATTTTTCTTTCCTGTGCTAGAACAAAGAAATGCTGCATTTGTTAAATAATATTATGTACATTGTGTATACAATATTGTACATGTATAATTGTAATACTAGGAGTCGGGTGACAACGAAGGTGAGGTTCCAAATGCAGTTTATTAACAGCTTGATCAGGCAGGCAATGGACAAACAAGAACAAATGGTATCATGAGGGTAAACCAATCGAATAGTCATGTTCATAGGCAGAGGATTGTGCAGGCGGCACATAGGATAAACAAAGAAACAAGACACGATAAGACTAGACAAAAAAAAATATTTGCATTGTTATAGGTAATCAAACAACAAGACTCAGCAATGTGTGCGAGAGATGAATATATAGTCCATGTAATCAGCTTCCAGCTGTGTGTGTGCAATCAGAGAGAACTGGAACTGGTGTGTGGGGGGGTGCATGATGGGATTTGAAGTTCAGTTCTGTGACAGATTTGTTGTTCTCCAGTGATCTGCAACTGCTAGATCGCTGGTGATAGTGACAATAGTATGTAAAATATTGTATGCACCTTCTGGTAAGGGGACATTTACAGTAACAAAAAGAATTTGTTAACTTAGAATTTGCGCACACATACATTTCATATATTACTCATTACATTTAGTAATTAAATAGATCTTTTAAATGATTGACTGTTGTTTCTTTTTACAGTCCTACTAGGTTTTTTACAGTAGGAAAAAACATTTTCTTTCAGATGTGGATGTTTGTGATTTGAGTGTCATTTGCACGTCCTGTCAGTATAACACATCTTGCATTACT